>NC_026145.1:16829765-16942029 GCF_000512975.1 Sesamum indicum | reverse complement strand
ATGAGGTATTGAAAATAGAGCTTACTTGTTCCATCACTAGCTTCACAGATTCGCTTATGATACTCATTAATCTGTCATCATCTACTCCACAATCTCGTAACTCCTGAACCGGCAGATCACCAGCATCAGTTAGGACTCGTGGGTCGTCCACCTCTTTACCTGCAAAGTCTCGGGATTGTTATGTTGCTATATAGTTTTCAGCCGAAGAAACCAAAACAAGTAAATGCCACATTTCAAAAAGAATCCAGATACTATAACAGAAGAATCCAGAAATTGGAAGGTGTCAAAGCTTGTGATCAAAATACATAAAAAAGGAGCCAAAGGCTAACTGTAGCATTCTGTACAGGAAGAAACCAAAACAAGTAAATGCCACATTTCAAAAAGAATCCAGATACTATAACAGAAGAATCCAGAAATTGGAAGGTGTCAAAGCTTGTGATCAAAATACATAAAAAAGGAGCCAAAGGCTAACTGTAGCATTCTCTACAGTAAGTTGATTTGTCTGTTTATTAGAGACGCAACCCAAAAAAAAAAAAACAGAACTGTCTATTAGAGTTGAAATCATTTTTCTTACTGTAATTTAGATAATCAATAATTTAAAATATTATACATGTTGTAAATGATAGAGGGCCATAATCAATCAGTTTCCAAGAACAAAAATGTCATCATCAAAAAACAAGTTTCTTACGAGACAGTATCTAGGTCCAACTGAAAAGGCAACAAGGTTGATCGAATGCATGCAGTGTACCTTCTTCAGTGCTGGGATTTGTGCTTCCACACCAGATGGCCTCTCTTATACGGGGAGGTGCAAAAGCAGGCCCCTGGAGAAATGAAGAGTTGTGTCCAATAGGAACTCCAAGAAGAGATGATGATGCCACCACACCTCCCAAAGCTCTCAATAGTTCACCCTGTTATAGAGTAAGCATTTACGAGAGATCAAGATCCAACAGAAACAATTACTTCTGACGTGATTGGAAAGTGGAATCTCTCTGGATATCCAATAGTATTATCTTCCAAGGAGCTATTTTCAGAATTAAGGAAGCAGCTTTACGCCAAAGGAGTTATAGTATAACCCTTTTACAAAATTAACAGCTGCTCAGAGTCTAAACCACTTATGCTCACAAACTTTTTTCCATCTTAATTTGTCTTTGAAAATAAAAGAATGGGCATCTCATGTTAATACACGTAAAGCTCCGCTAAACTCATTATACCTTGAGTTTTGCTCTCTCACGGATAAGTGTCAGGGATGCCTCAATAACACGATTTTGACCTTTCTCTATCAAGTCATTTGGAACATTTGCAGCTTTCAGCCTCTGCAAGTAGTGAATTCCCATCTTTCCAATGTTTTTCATTTTTTCTGATTCTTGAATTCAAAGTCTCTGCCATATCAGAAAATGAAGTTACTTCAATAAATTCAAAGAAATTCCAATTAGAATGTAGCTTGAAATGCTTCGATTCATAGTTTTATCTTGTCCAGCAAAATAATTAATCACAAAGCTTCCAAACCACACATCTAAAGTCTCAAGCCAAAACAACTGAGGTGTCATTGCTAAAACACAGAATCACGCAAACATTGCTCCGCCTTTCTCCATTAACCCCACCAACTAAATTCGTACAAACGGCCTCTTCAATTCTACATAGGGAAAACATGAAACAAAATTCTGAATAATTTCTTTATACCAGGAAGAGAAAGAAAAAGGGCAGCTAAAAGCCTTTCCTCTTAAACTTGAATCCAAATTTCATTTCCTTAGACAGTTTTTCACGCAATTAATCACAAGGGCCAACCCCAACTTCCTCCGCAGATACTCTCTCTCAATGAACACAAGTAAAACTATTCCATGAATTAAACACAGCTACAGGATCCCGGTTTCGACGTCGCAAAGCGATCATCCCAGTACTCCAAAACTGCAAACACACGCACACATACATAACGAGAATAGACAGTAAAGAATCTACACATACAGTGACTGGAAGAAAAGCGATTATTGAAGAAATTCAAGAAACAAAGACTTACCCGAGTGAGAAGAAGCGATGAAGGAGAAGGGAGCCAGACCAGTGCGTGATGTGTGTGTGAGAAGGGAAAAGTTGTAAGGAGTAAAAAGAAGCGCAGCTTTTCTCGTTGCTGTTGTACTGAATATATACGAGACTGCTCAAATTGGAGCATTGCACTGCAGCAATACGATTAGGACATGATTTATTACTTAATATAAGTGCCCGTTTTCGTAAATTATTTGCGGTGACGATGATGATTATCCCCTTCATACCGGTTGGATTTGGACATGCGTTACACGTAATCAAAGCACTCATAAAAGATTTTTGTTTCAATCTTTTTTTGATATTGTATTTATTTTATATTTTACATTTATACAGATTATGTCTGTGAAATATTTTTTTAAATAATCAACATATGATTTTTATTAATATACATGTACTAAATAAAATATATTTCTGAATATAGAGACATTTTCAATATATACGATCATTATATTCAATAACGCATTCATAATATTAAAAAATAAATAAAATCATCATACTTATAATCCTTCCACATTAATATTATTCGGGTGTGGAATATAATAATTAAACAACAAAACTAATTTTGTTCGACATGCGATATCAAAATTAAACCCCTTTTAATTAATATGACATAAGATTTTAAATTATACTTTGATTGCTAAAATTTAGTTGATTTAGCATTACACCTATTATTTGTTAGATTTTTTTTAAATAAAAGTAATAAATTATTATTAATTGAAATAAATTAATTATAATATTTAATAAAAACTATTACAATAATCATATTCTAATTAATAATATCGATACGTAAAATACAATATTCCATAGATAAGATGATGTTTAAACTCATAACTTGTAAAACCATACAGCATCAATTTTATTAATTGGAGTAGGTCTCATTTGTTGGTATGTTTTCTAATTTGGTTTGGGTTTATGCAGAGGGTAGAATTGTTCACTTCCCAAATAGGAAAGTTTTAAGGTGTTGCAGTTGTAAGTGGAGCGTACTTGTTTTTCGTGCCACAACTGCTTCCTCACGCAACTCTATGTACTCCACTCCGTTAGCCGCTTCACAGCGAATCATACTTTTTTAATACTCCTTTAATTCATTACACTTAAAATTTGAATTTAATCCACTTATTTATTACTGAAAGACCTTCACGAAAATTATAAACTATACTAAAAATATATGTTTGGGCTGCTCAATCTTAGATTACGATTTACTGGGCTAACAAGAGATCTTGGCCCAATTACTTGTAGACCAATGGAAATTGGACTCGGCCCATCTAGTACGAACCCAATTGTTACATGAGGGCTTTTCTTTTAAATGGAATCTTAAGTTAGGAGAAGGTGGAATTTTGTATGGGCTACCATACTATTTGATTTTAAAAAATTTTATTTAAATTGAGGATCCTTTTTATAGTTGGCATTGGAAAAAAATAAATTTGCCTAAATAATAAGATTGGAGTTTCTAACTTCTAGAAAACATAAAATATTTTTGTATGTATGAGTTTCAGATATATTTGAATTAATTTACTTTGACACTCCTAAAAATAGCCGAGTGATTGACAAAGAATGGGTCAATAGTAAGCGAATAAAATTATAATTATTGAAAAATAATGGTTGTCATTGTATTTACAATAATAATAATAACTATAGAAGGGCTATATGAAGTTCATGGTAAAGATGAAAAGGAATTCGCTCAAAGAATATCACATACAGATGATTTCAAGTAAGTCTCTGGTAGATTTGAACTCATCTGACTTGAGAAAAACATCATCTTTTATGTTCCATAGTTCTTGTGCGTTACTGCTGTTAGAATATCTGTATTCCCTGCAAGTAAAAATCTGGTATCTTGCAAGTGAGTCTGCAATGTAATGCTCTTCTCATCACATTGAGGTACTCAATGATAGTGTATGGAGCTTGACCAAAACATTATACTCTGTACGAGAATCCTAGGGGCTTTCTCCTAGGCAATATTCCGCAAAAACTCCTAGTCCTGTGTGGTTAATGGGAGCCTGTTTAATATAATTGTACGAGTATTCTTGTTGTCTGTACAGATTTCTATTACATTTTGCAAAAACTCTCTATATATTAATACTTGAAATGGCCATTATCTGTAACGGTTGGCTGTATATGGCAACAGGTGTCTTGACAGGGCACAGTAATGACCCCATCAGACAAGATCTTGTTATCCAGCAAAGGGCAAACTCCAAATCCATGGCATCTTTGTACAGTTACGCAAGTTGAGGAAGTAAAATGTCCCCACCCCAAAAAGAAAAGAAAATAAGAACTGTCTATTAGTGTTGAAATCATTTTTCTTACTGTAATTTAGATAATCAATAATGTAAAATATTATACATGTGGTAAATGATAGAGGGCCATAATCAATCAGTTTCCAAGAACAGAAATGTCATCATTCAAAAAACAAGTTTCTTAGGAAACAGTATCTAGGCGCAACTGAAAAGGCAAGGTTGATTGAATGCATGCAGTGCTACCTTCTTCAGTGCTGGAATTTGTGCTTCCACACCAGATGGCCTCTCTTATAAGAGGAGGTGCAAAAGCAGGCCCCTGGAGAAATGAAGAGTTGTGTCCAATAGGAACTCCAAGAAGACATGATGATGCCACCACACCTCCCAAAGCTCTCAATAGTTCTCCCTGTTATAGAGTAAGCATTTACGAGAGATCAAGATCCAATAGAAACAATTACTTCTGACGTGAACGGAAAGTCGAATCTCTCTGGATATCCAATACAATTATCTTCCAAGGAGCTATTTTCAGAATTAAGGAAGCAGCTTTACGCCAAAGGAATTATAATATAACCATTTTACAAAATTAACAGCTGCTCAGAGTCTAAACCACTTATGCACACGACCTTTATAATAAAAGAATGGGCATCTCATGTCAATACACGTAAAGCTCTGATAAACTCATTATACCTTGAGTTTTGCTTTCTCACGGATAAGTGTCAGGGATGCCTCAATAACACGATTTTGACCTTTCTCTATCAAGTCGTTTGGAACATTTGCAGCTTTCAGCCTCTGCAAGTAGTGAATTCCCCTCTTTCCAATGTTTTTCATTTTTTCTGATTCTTGAATTCAAAGTCTCTGCCATATCAGAAAATGAAGTTACTTCAATAAATTCAAAGAAATTCCAATTAGAATGTAGCTTGAAATGCTTCGATTCATAGTTTTATCTTGTCCAGCAAAATAATTAATCACAAAGCTTCCAAACCACACATCTAAAGTCTCAAGCCAAAACAACTGAGGTGTCATTGCTAAAACACAGAATCACGCAAACATTGCTCCGCCTTTCTCCATTAACCCCACCAACTAAATTCGTACAAACGGCCTCTTAAATTCTACATAGGGAAAACATGAAACAAAAGTTTGAATAATTTCTTTATACCAGGAAGAGAAAAAAAACGCGTGCAGATAGTATAAACCCTTCGCTCTTCAAGGTTAACACAGCTATAACTAGCTTACACACACTCGTAGAAGAAAAGAAACTTTGGAACAACGAAAAAAACAACTATTAAAAGAGAAAGTAGATAAAAGAGAAGAGCTCTTGTATTTTGGTCTGTTTCAAATGCTTAAGGGCGAGGCTATTTATAGACAAGCAGCTCGGCTGCTTGAGGACACTTTGGACTCTACACTAGTCACAAAAATCCGACCCCTAATTTAGACACGTGTAATAATTATTCCAAAATCTATCTACCCACACTTCTAATTCCAAAGTAACAAAATGATTTAATATATATATATAAGAAAAGTTGTTTATATTTTCCATATGAAACAAACAAAGGTGCATTAGTCATTCCCAATATTGTAAGGAGTGAAAGAGACGCAGCTTATCCTGTAGCTGTTTGTATTGAACATATGCGAGATTGAAATTGGAGCACTGCATTGCAGCAGTAAGATTAGGATAAAATTTTTGTGGTGACGATGATGATTATCCCCTTCATATCAGTTGTATTAGGACATGCGTTACACGTGACCAAAGCACCCATAAAAGAGAGAACCGACACTTTAAAAAAAAACAACCGACACCTTCATATCAGTTGTATTAGGACATGCGTTACACGTGATCAAAGCACCCATAGAAGAGAGAACCAAAACTTCATTATTATTTTTTCATAAATGTTTTTGTTTCAATCTTTTCAGACTTTTGATATTGTATTTATTTTATATTTTTACATTTATACAGATCATGTCTATGAAATATTTTTTAAATATACAACATATGATTTTTATTAATATACATGTACTAAATAAAATATATTTCTGAATATGCACACATTTTAAATATAACCGATCATTATATTCGATAACACATTCATAATATTAAAAAAATAAATAAAATTATCAGAATTATTATCATTCCACATTAAAAATAAAGTTAATATTATTCGAATGTGGTATAAAATAATTAAACAACAAAATTAATTTTGTTCGACACGTGATATCAAAATTAAACCCCTTTTAATTAATATGACTGAAGATTTTAAATTATACTTTGACAAGAATTCGTGCTAAAATTTAGTTTATTTAGCATTGCACGTATTATTTGTTAGGTTTCTTTTTTTAAATACGAGTAATAGACTATTATTAATTGAAATAATTAGTTATAATTTTTTTTATCAAATATTAATATTTAACAAAATTTATTACAATAATCATGTTCTGATCAATAATATCAATACCTATTGTTCAGTATACACAATATTTCACACATCGCTTTATATTTGAACTCATAACCTCTAAAATCATATACTAAAAGACCTTTGCTATCACTATTTCTTATACGGCAAAATTATAAATTATATTTTTTATAATCAAATTATAAATTTTTTATTATTGAATTACGTAATTAATTTTGATAAATAAAATCTATAAAATAATTCAAATTTAATATAATAGTTGCTGGCAATGATTTACTAACACGATTGATTCTAATTAATAAAACTTATAAGTTAATTCCTGTCAAAATCAACCTCATTCTTAAGGTCAATAAAGAAATGGAAAAATTATTTAGTGACCATAATATGTAATTAGGTAGAAAAAAATTGAAATATGATTAAAAAACTAAAGATTGTAACTTTATATCAAAAGTTTAGTTTAAATAAAATGTTATCTTTAGTATAATTATTAAAAAAGTTATCAAATATTGTGAAAAAACTAAAGTTTATACTAAAAATAAAAGTTTGGACTGCTCAATCTTAGATTGCGATCTACTGGGCTAACAAGAAATCTTGGCCCAATTACATGTAGACCAATGGAAATTGGGCTCAGCCCATCAAGTACGAGCCAAATTGTTACATGAGGAGGATCCACTTGCTTTTCTTTTAAATGGAATCTTTAAGTTAGGAGAAGGAATCATTCAAGAAAGTGAAATTTCTGTATGGGCTACCATACTATTTGATTTTAAATATTTTATTTAAATTGAGGATCCTTTTTATAGTTGGCATTGGAAAAAATAGATTTGCCTAAATAATAAGATTGGAGTTTCTAACTTCTAGAAAACATAAAATATTTTTGTATGTATGAGTCTCAATTATATTTGAATTAATTTACTTTGACACTCTTGAAAATGGCCAAGTGATTAAAATAGAATGGGTCAATAGTAAGTAAATAAAATTATAATTATTGAATAATAATGATTGTTATTTTATATACAATAATAATAATAATAAATAACTACCAATGTTGAAACACATAATGTGAGTGTTCAAATTTATTTTATTAAATTATTAATACTTTATGTGATCATAATTATTATTATTAAGGATAAATTACATCACATGTGGGGAAGTTTGACATAATTAAAAATATCTTATTGTTGTTTGAAAAATTAAAAATATCTTATTGATGTGTGTCTAACATGTGTGTCTAACAACAAATTCATTATGTAAATCTTCGTTAGGCTTCTATCCAAATTTCATGGCGAACTGATCAAAATATCATTTTAAACGATATATTATGAGTTTTATATGTTTTTTTTTATAAGTTTTTAAAATAATTTATGGACTAGTATGTTTTATGAGTTATTTATTTTTCCCAACACTTTGTTTTTATATTTTTTTAAATATTTTTTTAATTTAATAAGAATAAAATAATAATTTTCAACTCATAATCTAAGACCTACATGATTATTTTTCTTTTATAAATTAGATATTGGTAATTTTTAAATAATTAAAAAGAATATTTTATAATCTTATCTAGCTTACCCATACATTATCTTTCCAATTTAGAAAGAGGAAGGGAAGAGTAGCAGTGATGGTCATTTCCCAGAAGTTAGGAGAAGGGCAGAAGTTGGAACCTTCCAAAACATTCTAAAACCAACAAGGCAACTTCTCTAAACAGCGGGAAATAGTTCCTTATGACATAAAAAATTACAGGGGCAGCCTCCTCTAATGTCTCTCATACATCACAGACTCCCACTCTCTCTTCACCACCACCACCGCCGCCGCCACATATCTTTGCCGCTTCCTTCCATCCCTACCGTCGCCCCAAGAAAGCTTGTGCGTTTTATCAGCATGTCGACCTCATCACAAGAAATAGCCACGGAAGAGAAACAAGAGCTCTTAACCCAAGTCTTGAAGTACCATAACCAAACTAAGCACTCCTTTACCAATTACGCCCGCGGCCCGCATGGCCTCGACTGGGCCAACCAGCCCAACCCCTTCCGCCGCTACATATCCGCTCCGCTCCTCCCGCTACTCCACCCTACCTCAGATGACCAAGATTCCCCTCCCTATTCCTCCCTCTTCAATTCCCTCCCATCTCCAAAACCCATCTCCAAAACCACCATTTCTCAACTCTTCTATAATTCTCTCGCTTTATCAGCCTGGAAGACAACTGGGTTTTCGACGTGGTCGCTGCGCGTAAACCCAAGCAGCGGAAATTTACACCCGACGGAAGCCTACATCATTTCACCTGCCATAGATTCCCTCTCGGAACGGTCTTTCGTCGCGCATTATGCGCCGAAAGAGCACGCGCTGGAGCTTAGAGCTCAACTTCCGTCTGAGTTTTTCGCGGGATGTTTCCCTGAGGGTTCTTTTTTGATTGGATTATCATCTATCTTCTGGCGTGAAGCTTGGAAGTATGGAGAGAGGGCGTTTAGGTATTGTAATCACGATGTGGGCCACGCGATAGCGGCAGTCTCCATGGCTGCAGCTGGGCTTGGATGGGATGTTAGACTTTTAGATGGATTGGGTTATGAAGAGTTGGAGAAATTAATGGGACTAGATACTTTTCCAAAATTTAGCATTCCTAGCAGGCCGGTGAGAGGGAGAATGCCCGAGATTGAATTTGAGCATCCTGATTGTGTGTTGTTGGTTTTCCCCAGTGGTGGAGTTGGATTTGAGGTGGATTATGAGAAGGTTAAAGTGGCTTTGTCCGAGTTTCAGAATCTTGAATGGAAGGGGGAACCTAATATGCTTAGTAAAGAGCATATATGTTGGGATATCATCTATAGAACCGCAGAGGCCGTGAAAAAGGGCTTAACAATGGCAAAAGAGTTGGTTTCTAAGCCTTTAAGGAGCAGTCGGATGATAAGTGAGAGTTCTTATAAGGGGTTTAATCTAAGCGAGGTGGTGAGGAAGCGGAGGAGTGCAGTTGATATGGATAGTTTTACTACGATGGCAAGAGAAACATTCTATCAGATTTTGTTGCATTGCATGCCTTCAGGTTGTGGAGAAAATGGAGGGAAGCAGAGGACTCAACTGGCATTGCCGTTTCGGGCTTTGCCTTGGGACTCTGAAGTTCATGCTGTTCTTTTTGTTCATAGGGTCGTAGGTTTGCCAAACGGGTTATACTTTCTAGTGAGGAACGAGGACAGTTTTTGTGAGCTTAGAACAGCTACAAGATCAGAATTCAATTGGGTGAAGCCGGATGACTGCCCCGATGATCTTCCTCTGTATGAACTTGCACGAGGTGATTGTCGGGAGATTTCAAAACGGCTTTCATGCAATCAGGTATGCCTATTACTATGTCATGGAATGTCCAGTTTGAAGGTTTCATATGCCACGTTTTCTTATGAGGCTTTAAAGATAATTAATTTGTCTTTCTGATGTTCAGATGTTAAGCGTTACTTGCCTTTACTCTTTTCTGCTGACGTGCCATTAAGTAATCGTAGTAACTGGTTTCTGTGAATCCTGCAAACTGGAAATGGAAAAGTATCAGAACCTAACTATTGGTCTGGAGTGCTGATGTAGCTAGGAAGTCCACATGAAAGTCCATATGAACTATCAGGACAATCTACAGGTCTGGTGTGAGGCTTTGCAAATTGCTCAAATCTTAAACCTTAGACCCTTCTAGCTGCCGGTCGGTGGCTAATCTGAAAATTCTACACTCCTCCTAGTTGGTTATTGCACAATAGGTTTTTGTGATACAATGAACCCTTTGTCTTTGTCACAATGAACCAGACAAAGTCTGGTGAAAATCATACATGCCAAGTTTTTATGTGGTACCTGTGTTCTGGGTCCTTGTATATGGTTTAGGAGTTGTAATGTGATATGAACTATTTATATGGAAGTTGCAAGATCATGACCTTTTTATGAATCTATATTACTGTCAACCCTAACATAGTATTTAGTGTATGACGAGTCTGCAAAGTATTAGGATAAATATAATTTGCGGGAAACTTTATATTATCTGACTGTGTACTCCTTGCGTCTAATGATATTACCAATGTCGCGTAGGACATTGCTAGTGATGGATGCTTCAGCCTCGGTATGGTGGCTCATCTTGAGCCCACTTTGCAGGAAAGAGGGGCTTGGATGTATCCACGGCTTTTCTGGGAAACTGGAGTGCTTGGCCAAGTCTTGTATCTTGAAGCCCATGCAGTTGGGGTTTCTGCTACTGGAATTGGTTGCTTTTTTGATGATCCTGGTATGTCATCATCTTTTCATTTCTCTTAATGATCATTCAAGGATTTATGTTACCTCCTTATGGGGATTTTGATGGTTATTGTTTTGCTAACTTGAAAATAGTATCAGATATGAACTGTTAGTGCTATGGTTTGCAGCCATATTTGTTGATCCTCATTGAACTGAATCTTGAAAATCAAGAAAAAATGTGCCATTTTTATATTTGGTGAGTCCCATCAGTGCAGATTGAACTGCACGGTAGAAGTAACAGAACAATTTGGTTGCTAGAGGCCATACAAATCTCATATTATAATACAGAAGCATGGGATAAAGTTCCATACTGTGCCTTGCTTGTTGCGAGACGTAGAAACTGTGCCGAATGCATTAAATACATACTAAATAAATACTAATAAATTGCATTACTATTAACTTGGATGGAGTTACACGAATGATGAAACTGTGCCTAGTGGAAGTAGAACTAAAATATAAAACTGGTAAAACAAATTTGACCACAAATTTAGAAGGTGGAATCTCTATTTGTGATATTCTTTCATGATTTGGAAGGTTGTTGATGGGAAGACAATCTTATGGGTGCTTGCAATTTAATCTCGTATTATAAGAAGACATAAGGTGGCTATACCTGATTAAAAGCATCAAGAACTTCACCCTGATTTCCTTCAACGAATGAGCTTGCAGCTTCAGTTGGTTCAGGCTCTGTATCTGTCCATTTCAACAAATCAAGATTGTTTTGGAAAACAGACATTCTTTCACTACCATTTCTCTTCTCTCATATTTTCCATCACTGAAGTGATTGGAAGTGTTCCAAGATGCCACTAATTTGACCTTTTGACACGGTAGTTTCCCCTGCTACCTGGAAGGAGGGGGAACGATGACCTGCAACGTTTGTTGCCGAAAGTTGCCCTTGCACCTCGTCAATTTCATCCATCCTGTTCTGAAGCTTCCTTAGCTTTTCATCAACCAAAAGGTACAAACCATTCATCTGCCTTATATCAAGTTCATTGAAGGTTTTACCACCTATGAGTTGATTGATTAGGACTCCCATTTCTGTTTCTTCATCCTTCTTGTGAAGTTTGTTGATTTGTCAGCCACTTCTTTCAGTTTATCCATCACGAACTATTCTTGCAGAACCGTCTTTTTGAGTCGGTCCCGTTCAGGGAAAGCTTATGAACTTCGTGACTCCATTCATAACCTTACCCTGGGAGGGCCACAGTGTTGAATAGCCCTCACTAGGAGTATGAACTATAATAACTATCTCTACTTCACACAAGATTGATAGCTCATTTGCTTTCGTAGAAAGACTATTAAGCCTTCTTCTAAGAGTTGATTTTCTCGCTCTCTCAATCGAAATCTGTGTATGGCTTGTTTTCTTCTGCGGCATGTTTAATATCTTGTGTGTTCTTTTCTAGTAAAATATTGTGGTATATATAATGGTGCCAACTGAGAGAATTCTACAAACTGTATAATATTCTTGTAAGTTCTGCACTTCCCTCATTGATGTGGTAAACATTCTTTCGATGAGAAGAGAACAACAATTTGGGTCGGAAGAATTTGAATCTATGCACCTAGTAAGTCTGTTTGTGAGTTGGCCCTTGATTTCCAGGTAGTATACATAAAGAGGTAGGTAGCATCTTTCAAGAATTTTCAACTTAAATCTTTAATATACAGGTCAAATAATCCAGGAACAGTATATCTTTTATATGGTGAGAAGACTTTGAATGCCAAATAATTGCCATGTGGTAAAACTGTAAAATGACTATCGACTATTATGAACTTCATATGGTAAAATGATTTTAGTATTGTTAAATACTATTCACAAATGGTAAATCTTTAATATGTGCGACTATTTGACGAAAAAATCGTACATAATGATTTTAAAGTGACACAAGAAATCCTATCTGTTATTGTATAATTGTTTTCTCATAACGACTAGCTGGATTCAGGTATTCTGTTATTGGATTTTATACAATATCTGAGGAAATTGATAAGCTTAGCTTCTGGTTACTTTGATACTGTAATACAATTGCAGAAATTATTGTGGTGGATTTGAAGCTATAATATAAAATCTTTTCTCTCCGCAAAGACTAACAGAGGTGGCTCGTTTCAGATTATATTTAGAAGCAAACTGATAAGTGCAGAACTTACCTGACAACTGTTAAGTAATTATGTCTTTTTTCTTCCTCCCCTGCAAAATCATAAAATCATAAGTGCAGTTGTGTGGTGTTCTCTCACTCAATGACTGTCAGTGTAAGTGAGTAGGAGTATTTTATGCTTAATGCTTCTGTGAATGTGAGAGATTTGTAGGTATGTTGAAGAAACTTGTTTTAATGTCATGTTTTAATGTCATGTTTTGTTTGCTGATGATTCTATCAAGCCCGTCACGAATGGAGTTCTGAGTCAAACTAAAAATAAACTAGTCGACGCTCATGCAGCTAACATGTGAAAAGGATTCATAAATCACTGTCAGTGAGAATATACAATTTTTCTTTGTACTTGAAATGATTTCTACAGGTTCTTATCTTTGTCTAAAATGTTGGCAGTCCATGAGATTCTTGGGTTGAAAGGGATGAAGTTCCAGAGCCTTTATCATTTTACAGTTGGAGGCCCTGTGCTCGACAAAAGAATCATGAGCCTACCGGCATATCCAGGACCCAGTATCGATGCTTAATTTGAAGAGCAGTGACAAGCCGCTGGCCTGTTTTCAACAGCAGCTTCTGTACAGTGATAATCAAGAGAAGATAGTGCTGAAATAGACGTGTTTTTAGCAAATAATTCAACAGCCGAGTTGTTTTTGTAAATATCCAAAGTGTTTATAATGCCTGAGGTAGATGGATCATCGGAGGTGTTAAGTAGTTGTATATGATTCTATTGACAGGTAAAGTGCTCTTATGTCGAAATAATTGACAGTTTGGCGTCCCATTTTGGAACCAAGCCCATGATATGTTGAAGGTTATAGAGATATGGACCAGAAAACTGGGCTGGAGTAACTCGGGTCCAGACTATTGAAATTCAATTTATTTATGTACTTATCATGTACCACTTTTGTCACTTTTTTATTTATTATTACAGTGTCGGGGAGGGAGGGAGTTTTTGTTGGCAGATGGCTTTGAAATCTTGCCCTTTTCTCGAAACTGTGGTAACGTCGACACTCAATTATGCGCTATTAGTTCTTGCAGACTTGAGAGAATGGAGGAAAAACACAACACAGACACAGACAAGCACACACGTGGTACGTTTGATATTTGCTAAGAAACATTGAAATCAAAGGAAAAAGCCTTCACCACATAACAACTGAACAATTAGCTACAGTTGAGTGTCAACTATAAAAGAGAATCGTTATTCTGGATCGCAAGAGATCGCAGCGCTAAAATCGCGTTTGACTGCCGTTCATATCTCCCACGTGATTCTAATTAATCCTCCATTATTGGTCGGTTTAAGTAAACCCCTACCTCTCCTCACAATGCATCCCCATTTAATTATTTATTAATCATTCCAGATTTGGATCTAATTAACCTCCTACTAATATTAATTATAAGCTCCAGTTTTTCTGTTTAAATAATTAACAAACTTTTTCTTTTTCTCATTTTTTGCAATAAAATATAGTTAATTTGAAATATGAAAAATAATAAAAAGGTAATATTTAAAATAGCAACTCTTATCCTTTTAGTAAAGTTTAAATTCAGGGAGACATTCAAATGAAAAATTATTAGTAAATCGATGTGCTGATTATTCAAGAAAAGTTTGTTGGAGATCATTCTTCAATAATGTCTAGTATTTAAAAAAAAAAAAAACAAAGAAAGAAAGCTGGATTGTTTGTGTGGGGTGGGTTGGTAATTAATTAATTTTGTTTATAAGTTTAATATTTACCACTTGCATTAATTGCCAGCCACTTCCATACCTACAACTTAGAAGTTAATTTTCTTAGCATAAATTGATTCCTACTCTGATTATTATTATTATAATTTAATTTAATGTTTTAATGAATATAATATTAATTGATTACCTTTAGCAAGCTAGTTCTGAGTATTTTGTTGCCACAATATGGCGCAGAATCCGAGAAGACTGCTGCTCCGCTACTATATATGTTTATTTATACAATTAATTACATCTAAATTTTCTTTATAAACGTAAAATTATATTTTTCACCAATTTTTTTTTTGATCTTACAGCTGACACCTTTTTTTTAGGATTTGGATGCAAATATTAATGCTAATAAAAAAAATTAAATAAATTTTTAATTTTGTCCATCATTTAATATTTTCATGTATAATTTTATACTTGTACAAGAATAAATGATATATATATAAAGTGAGGTTAACATCATTATAATTTTTTACAAATAAAAAATTATTACATGAGAATATTAAATAAGTGATAAATTTGAAAATATATGTAAATATTTTTTGTTAACGTCAGTATTTTATTCAAATTCAAACAAAAGAAAATTAGGTGTAAATGGTGAATTTTGAAAAAAGTGTAAATATAACTTTAGAAGTTCTTTGAGAAAAAGTGCAATATCAGATTTTCATAAATAGTTTGACTCTAATTAACCTTTATTTATGTATATTTTGTGAATATGTTCATTAATTATATCGCTTTATTACATTTGTAAATTAAAAAATAATTTAATCATTAATAACTTGAAATCATAGATCATATCAAATAAAATAAAAAAAAATAACAATTCATTATAAAAACAAGAATATTTATATGACTTGAACAACTTAAATTCGTTTTATTAATATCTAAATTTAGAACGTATATATATGTGTGTGTGTATCAGAGATGCCATTGGTTGGCTATTGACTTTCTCATTTACTTGAGATTTATGACACGTTGATGGGATGTGGGCTACATATATTATATTAATACATAAATTCAGGTAGTTGCTGGAGGAGTGTTAATTGTATTATTACCTTAAAATATCAATGAATTATTATTGATCAATTAGTTGCAATCAATAATAAGAGTTAAGAATTCTTATACCAATTAGGGCTAGAGTGTGGCATACATAGTTCAAATTATAAAATTAGAATTCCAAGATTATGAGAATATTATGCATTAGATCAATCTCGCGGACTATATAAACATTTATCTTACCTTGTTGTTGTAATAATTATTGATAATTAATTGGTACTTATATACATTATTAATTTGATAATTGACAAATATAAAGATACATATGTATTGGATGAAACTAAATAAAGTCATCAATTTAAATTGAAATTTGAATATTGGTATCCCATTAAGTCTAAATAAAAGAAAATGTGAGGTTTGAGTGATTAATTAATTATATATCCCATTGTATAGGCAAAATTAATGCAAAATGTATCACACATTCTTGTTGAAATGAGAAAAAAGAGAGCATGTTGTTTGAGTCTAATGAGTGATTTAAGTTGCTTAATTCTCAAAATTGGTGCAGCATGAATCAAGGTTTTTGTTTTCTCAAAAACTGACTCAACTGCTTCCTGGAAACCTCAAATCACATGCATGTTTTAATAAAAGAATTATTGAGTAGAATCCCATGCAAGTTATACTATGGCTCAATTCCTCTCTATATAAACCACACAATACCATCTTCATTTTGCACTTCCAACACAGATAATACCAAACATTCTATATTTTTACTCGAATCTTTCACTAACACAGAGACATGGCACAAATTCTTAGGCTCTCTTGCTTTCTACTTTCTCTTCTCCTCTTAACGCTGGTTCAGGCTAAGCATCCCCTCCTTCACCGACGCTCCCGAGCTAGAGCATTTATTGAGTTACAATGTCAAACCACGCTCTATCCTCGTTTATGCGTCCGAAGTTTGTCGCCCTATGCTAGCAACTTCACTACAACTCTAAGTCATCAACAACTAGCTCAGATCGCTCTCAAGGTAACCCTAGCCAGGGCGGAATCGACACGGGCCTATGTGACTGGAGTGGCTAAATGGCTCAACCAAACCAAGGCCAAGGATTACCAAGCCGTGGAAGAATGTCTGGATCAAATAAACGATGGGGTGGATCAGCTTACAAACTGCATCAAAGAAACTCAAAAGATTAAGGAAGATGGAGAAGCTAGTGACTTCCCATGGCATGCAAGCAATGTCGAGACATGGATGAGCACCGCCCTAACTGATGCAGGCATGTGCATAGACGGGTTCTCCGGCCGGGCCATTGGGGGCAAGACAAAAGCCATGATCAAAGCCAAGGTTCTTAATCTTCAACAGGTTACCAGCAATGCTCTGGCCTTGTTCCACAGATTTGCTGCAAGGTTTAGATCCTCCCATGTCAAGAAACCTAAAGTACTCTAGGTCCTTAATTTTGGACAACTGAAGTTTGTTTTGCTTTTATTGATTTATTTGATTGATCTGTTTGTTGTCGCCTGGCAATTCACATATGTAAGAAAATTTGTGAATATAAAAATTAAGTTTTTGGGACTTTTCCATATCTACATGTTAAAATTAATTATAATTATTCTTAAATATACATATATGGCTAATTCAGTCCAAGTGTTTGTATGCTTCTTTTCTTTATTTGATTTCCTTCAAGTAAAGTTTCCTTCTCTGCATGAAGAATAAACAACAGTTTGCTCGAATCAATTCATCAAACAAGGAATTTTCAAATGACTAAAGACTTGCCAAAATTACATGTTGGGAACTAGGCCCAAATGCTTCTCTCTAAATAATTGTGGATTCTCTGAATGAGAAGAATACTCGGAGTGAAACTGAAAAAGCGAACAAGAAATACCCAAACTCTATCCTAGAAATAGCAGTAATGAAGCTTTCTGGGCTTCTGTTCTAATCATCCAACTATGTCTAAGACGATTGGAAGAGATTGCAGCTATTTTTAAGTTCTTTGCTCCATTATTTGGCTCTAACTCCCATCAAATCAATAAAGCAACTGCACACACAAGGGATTCATTAATAAATAAGACATTTGCTTTACGAAATGACAAGGTTCCTTGGGAAGATCACCGCAGCTATTGACGATCTCTAACACATTTGCTCGAGCTGGCAATGTGGAGGATGATCACAACCTAGATCTCTAATTTTCCTCTCTCCCTCTCTCTCTCTAAACACTGTGTGTGTGCACTCGAGCATGGTAATTCTGGATTACGGTGATTCCTTATAATGGGGAAAAAGTATCTCTACGCTCTAGCCACTGATATATTTTACGTTCCATACAGCAGAAAACACAACTATTTATCACAACAATCTTCATAAACTTGCAAACATTATATCACCTTAACCACCAAGCAGTAATCGAAGTCTGTTCAAAGAGCCCAAATAATTTGGGTAAAAGCCTTGCAGATTTACACCAAGTCACAAACTGTAGATCTTTTTCTCTGGTCTATAATATAAACAGATAAATATAACACATAATCTCCCACGGAAATACAGCCACACTTTTCACAGATGCCAAAACTGCAGCAGAACATTTATTCCCTATGCTTGTCTTAGTTACCAATAGGTTTCCAGGAAGGTCCTCTCGATCATTTTACCGTCTCTTATAACAGGAAAAATCGTAACTCAAAATTTGACAATAGACAGAATTACAAATACAACACTTCTAGTCCTCCTAGAAGGGTAACAAGAACTACTTGTTGAATACGTAGTTGAAAATTGATGCTATAAGGATCTCCTCATATCACCCCCCTTTGAAGAACTAGTAGAATCACGGATTTAGCCAAGGAAACATTTTAGGGGATGAGGGCAAACGTGCCGTAAGAACTTCAACCCCCGTGTCTGTCACCTGCAATCATGATCGTGTATAAAGAGGGTGTTTGTTAGTTACAATAAAAACAATCAAGATAGACATTATAGAAATACTAACACTTGTAATTAGTATGACAAACAGAATAAACAACGTTGTACCCCGCAGAAGCGAAACATTTTAATGTATAATGAAAACTTTCCACTCCTTCAAAATGGACAGAGCCTAACCTCGTGACTGTAGCCACCTTATATTTGTGGGCTTTAGGGACTTAAGCATTTTCCAGTTGTTAAATGTTCCATTGCATAAAAAGGAGAAACCATGTTTTGGGGAAAAACATGGATACATGCACATTATGGGCGTAACGACAGCAAAAGTTTCACAAACTAGAAACCAACCATGTATGGCAAAATATTAACATAACAACAGGAAAAAAACCTTTACCAGAAGTGTGTGTTCAAATTGTGCACTACGTTTGCCATCAGCAGTTACAGCAGTCCAGCCATCAGGCCACATTCGATCGCGCCAAACGCCTACCATGAAGTAACTTTAGATGTATAGAGCAAAGATCTAAAACGCACAGACATTAGACATCATATAAAGGAACTTGAAGATTACCTGAGTTAATCATAGGTTCAATGGTAAAGGTCTGTCCTGCCTTCATCACTCCAACAGCTTTATTTCCTACTTAGGCTAAGGTCCAATTGGGGAATGTGGAGTCACAAGATAATATAGAAACATAATACCGATTCTTTCTCAGAAGAAGCATCCTCATTCTAATGTATCACAGTCAATTTCAGATAATAACTATTCACCTAAGCAACATGTGCTATAAAGATCTCTTCACATGAAAAAAGGGAAAAAGCAAAAACATCTTAAACCAGTCTCAAGGATACTTGCATAATGGGGTATATTTGGAGCACAATGGAAGAGCTCACCAATTCCATGACCACAATAAGATTTCACCTAATAGCATGCGATGAGAAAAATAGGGCAAATGTCAGGAACATGTTAATACTTAAAACAAAAAAAAATAATTAAATAGTCTACAAACTCATTACCACAGAGAATCCTGACATAGAAGCATGCCGGTTAATAACCTCCCCAATTTCCCGGAAACGAACTCCAGGCTTAACTGACAAAAGGGAGGAAAGAATAAAATAGTCAGGTTTATAAATTTAAGATAATCCTTAAAGCACAGAAGTGGCTGGAACTAATAACCAAGTCATATAGAATCATGGATACTTTGAGTTCAAATTAACTTAAGCAAGGATTAAACGGTCGTAAACCATTTGAGTAGGCCAGCATGCAAGAGGTTAAATAAGAAAACGAATAGACCAAAGAATGCAGGAGGCGAGTGGTGATTTATAGGATATGCAACACATGTGCGGTTACTGACATCACCGAGGTACAGGACAAACACTTACCCATAGCTATTGCTTTCTCCAAGCATTCATAAGTACATTGAACTAGCCGTTGAGATGCTTCATCAACATTACCCACAAAGAATGTTTCATTCAAGTCACCTGTATAGGACAAGGAATTACAATTTTTAATGGTTACAGACATAAAAAAAATAACTCAAACCTTGAGTTGGATATAACGATTTGACTTACCATGTACCCCCTTATAATAAACAGTAACATCAACATTTACAATATCCCCATCCTCTAACTTCCTGACAAGGACAAATTGGCAGAAGTGAGGCAAAATGGTAGTCTTGTATATGGATGATCGTCCATCATGAATTTATTGCGAAGTTTATCTATGACTGATGTAGTGAATAAGGAATCAAGAAAATATCTGAAAGCAAAAGGCTGGATTCATAGGTCAATTACTTCTGTTGAGCTTATGCTTTTAGGTTCTTAAGCCAAGAAAAGCAGATTAGGAAATAGAAGGAATCAACATACAAAAACTTCATAAAATCCCATGGCAATAGAGATAGATCACACAAACTCTAGAGGTAGTACGATAGGTAGATCAGAAACAAAGCCTATTCAAAGAAAAACTTGGTTGAAATTAGCACTTGTCATGGTAAACTTTACTTCTTGCTTGAGCTTATAAAATACCTTGCATCTGGGATACCATGGCAGATTACTTCATTTACAGACCTGAGAAATATAAGAGCACGTTTCTGAAGGCAGTTAGGGACCATAATGCAAATAACATAGACAAAAGGATTTCCGATTAAGAAATACCTACGTGCAGCAAGACTTCGGGAAAAAATGATAGTTCAATGGAGATGGATATCCTCCTGCATGGGTAAAAAAAAGTGATAATACTTGGTTTAATTCTTGCAGACAAATACTAGCTTTCACACTTTCCAAGAAGAGAAACCGCTGAGAAAGAAGAACGAGCTTATTATGTTTCTATATACTTAGGTTTAATTCTGCATGCCCAAAAGAGTTACGGTACAATTATCTCTAAATGCAAGGCTGATACGAGAAGAAATTTATGCTTAGCCATAAAAAGTAGGCTGAGTCCTGCCATATATGATCACCAGAACCTCATACCTACTGCATAATGAGACAACAATTCTACTCTAAATCTAGAAATGAGGTCAGATGAGGGATGTGGATGTACCAGCAGCAATTGTTGCTTCATGAACCACAGCATCAATTTCATCAGTAGTAATTCCAGGTCGAATGACACGAGCAGCAGCATCCAAAACTTCTCTTGCTATCTGGATTAGAGGAAAAAACAGACTCAAGGACTAAGTATCAGAAACAGCTGCTATAATGTTCAATCCCAAATTCCCAATCATGGCATGAGAAGACCTATTATTTTGCAGCAAAATTTTTGTTTATTGTCCATATAATGCTATAAAGTTTCACTCACATATAAACATGTGTATCCCCACAAACTTTAGATGTTATTTCAAAACTCCTGTGGCACAGATACTTTTTCCTCGTTATGTCTTACTCGCCACCACCGACCCCCTATAGTTTACTGAAAATGAAAAGGTTCTAATTTTTATGGCCAGTCATGTTGGGCAAAATTTGTCTGCAGTTAGCAACTTTCTCGTAATTAACGTTCATTTCTAACTTCTATACATCAGCCAAGATGAACATATTATGTCTTAAAACTTCCTCAGATGATAGAATTCATGCAAAGAACGTAGAAGTACACTTCTCTTCAGGGATTGACAATAAAGCTTACCCGGCAAGTTTCTCGCATTCTCTCAATTTGATCAGGAGTCTTGATCTTCACATATTGCGTCATAAAAAAGGAATTGCGTTCAGCACTTCAGTCTTCCAAAATTAATGGCTAAGAGTATTGAAAGATCACAATCAAAGACTACCTCAACAACATGTTGCAGATCACTGTTGGGCTCAATTTTTGGAATTCCCTGTAAAAGTTTGAGCATAGAGATGTTATTGTCCCTCAAATATGCAGGAAGATGTTCCAACTAGGTAGATAGATAAGCAGAATTACATAAACTCTTCCCATTGAAAAGTTTCCATTGTCATAAATAATAATCAAACACAAGTCATCTATGAATATATTTGGAGACTAAACGATGAAAGCATAATACATAAACATTCAGAAAGAAATCTATGGAGCTACTTACATCAGTTGCCCAGTCAGGTTGATCAATATGAGCAGGTACTGGACGTCTTTTTGATATTGGATATGGTCTTAATTGTCTGACAAAGATTTGCAGCAATGCAACAGGTCAACAGCTAACCTTAAAGTTTCATAGTCAAGAAAGAAGTTTCTGGGGAGAAAGTAGAGTTGAGTGCTCTGATTACTGTTTTCAAAGAGTCAACTCCTTACATAGGTTAAAGTAATGAGCAGTGACCAAAATTCATCTGAAACAGGAACACTGCATCATGCTTGAAGAAAATGAGAAGATTTCAAGGAACAAGCACTATTCAGATCAAGCATGCAAACTAAACTCCAACTTTGATGAAGCTCACTCTACAAGTACTAAACAACTATAACAGTATCAACAAAAAAAGAAGTTCCCACCCTGCGAGGACTCTGAGAAAAGTTCTGACCCTTCCAACAGGATAAAATTCTACATTGGCGTAAAAAGAAAACCAAAAAGGACTAATACCCAGTCCAGTCAAAATGTGGAAGCTTGGGTGTTCGAGCCTGTCCTTTCCTCAAGCAGTAGAGCCAACCATCATTGGGCGAGGCTGAATTTTGTTCACTGGGATTTTCAGATGCAGGGGAAGATAACTTTGCCTTCAAGTGAACAGATTTATGAGAACTCCAGGATGCCTTGAAACAGTCTTGAGAACTGAAGAAAAAGATTCCCACCACGAAAGAGGGGTTTGCATCAAGAATCAAGATCAAATTCCAAAAGAAATGAGGCTAGGTTAACAGTACCCGGTATCACACTGAAAACTTATTGCATTTTTCTGGGTACCATCTAATTAATGAGATGAGTAGAATTTTGAGTGTCTTCCAAATGAAGACACGGAACCATGGGCACATACAAGTCCTACATCTGAATAAGATACATAAACTATTGTACCATATGCTCATTCTACTCAACCACCCAAGGGCCAGGGAGCGGGTATTATCATTTTTAACTTTCTAATTCATCCAATTGCTACAGAACCCAAACTCTTAAAAGTTTAACTTATTTAATTCAATAAGATTCAACTGTAAACCTCACTGAATAAATATAAATTCCAGCTTAAATTGCATATCTAGGTCCAGGATCTACCAACTTGGAGATTGTAGATCTCCATTGTTTTAAGCAAGTCTAAATTCCGAAATGCAATCAAAGAACGAACCAGAAAGCAGCACCTTCACGGGGAAGCTTTAATTCAACGCACTTTGGGCACCTGTAAAGATCAAGTATTCAAAACCTGGATGATACTGACTCTTATTAAAAAGCTTGATTAGTAGATTACCACATACTGCCATCTATTTACATAACTGCCACTATGAAAAGGCATGTGATACAAAACAAAAGTCTACATAATAAATGGAACATGATTCTAGGGACTACGCAGCATATACTGCAGTGAATAGAACACGTCCATATACATCCACACTTGTCTAAAATAAAGCAATTTACCATTTAGCTCTGCTAAAATAATAACCCCACTAGTAACACCAGCCAAGAAAATCACGAAGTAAAACACCTCTATCCATGTTCAATAAAGATGATATTGAAGAATTTCAATTAGCATATTCAATCTTTCAAACCCTCCCACACCACCCCTATTACGGCAACTAAGCGAATCACAAGCAGCACACAACCATCAAAGATTAAATACCCAAAAATTGAATGAACTACATACTGAAGATGAGCAGGTTTGCCACATTTAGCACATGATAAGGTTGCAGTCTCCACCGCATCTGATCCACCCGCCATCCCTTCTCGCACTGAATCAAGTACAAATTCATTGGTACAAACAGAACCATATACCATCACATACTCTTCGATATTTAGATAATTAAAAAGAAATTCCCATCAAATCGAAATTCCATGTTAAAGGAAATACCTCTTTTTACAACAATTGGTCGTCTATCCTATGATTATGGTTCAAGGAACCAGCGGAGGGTTTCTTGAGCTAGGGTTTTCCGCTGAAAGAAGGGGAAGACGATGGCGCTTTGTTTAAGTAAGGATGGCCATTGTGGTCAAAGTCAAAATATTTTACTTTTTTAATATTTATCTTTGCTACATTGTCGTTTGTTGAATTTTTTACTTTTTTTAATCTCCTCAAATTATGAAATTACCAACTCCATGAACTTAGAAATCATGGATACGAAATTTATTGTACATGTGAAATGTTGTTCTTCTATATAATAGTATGAGCTATTTATTATAATAGTATGTATTATTTATATTAATTTATCTAATCATAATATAATTCATAATTGTATTTTTTAAAAATTAATATTTGATAAAAAATAATTATAATTAATTTATTACCATTAATAATATTCATTGCTTTCAAATAAAAAAAAATGTACGATTCTATACAAATATAAAAAAAAAATAGGCTCT
Organism: Sesamum indicum; assembly: GCF_000512975.1. NCBI lineage: Eukaryota > Viridiplantae > Streptophyta > Magnoliopsida > Lamiales > Pedaliaceae > Sesamum > Sesamum indicum. Next base: position 16,917,458 of record NC_026145.1, on the reverse strand, counting down.
TTATACTCATAAATGATAGCTAATGATATTATTATACCAGATTTTAAATATTTCGATCATACTTTTGATAGTTTTATTTTAGAAATTATTTATAATTACTTTTTTTTTAACAGAAGTGACATCACATTATTTTAACACTACTATATCAATTCTTTTGTTGTATATTTTAAGTTTTTTTTTTTAATTTCATTTTTTTAAAAATGTGATCTATTAATTTGTATATTCTATTGTAATTTATAATAAATTTTAAAAATATAAAAAAAATATTTATTTTATTTGTGCAAGAGCAACGCACCGCGACAACTAGTGATGGAGAAAAAAAATCAAAAAGAAGAAAGAAAAATAACTACCAAATCAACTCAAATGTAAAAAATTACTAAAATACTTGGTCAATTAATTCTAGCAATGTAATAAGTGACCCTTACATACTTTAATTAATACTTATAACTTTCTTATATTTTTATTTTTAATATATTTAGCTAAAATTAAAATACAATTTAAAAAATAAAGTTTATTTTTTATAGAAAAAAATATTTAATTATACACAAACGCAGCAGTAGTAGTTGTCTTCTTTTAGTGTTTTTCAGGGAAAACATAGTTGTATTTCCTACAACTTATCTTATCTCATAAAAACCAAAAGAAATAGGAAATACAAATAACGTGTATTACATATTACTTCGCTTCTCCTAACAAAGCACTCCAACTGAGAACAGACGCAATCACACCGCAGAAGAGAACGGCACACCGGTGGCCGGAATCCACGACTCCCCGCCGATGAAATTCCTCACACTAAACTGCTCAGCCTCCTGCCGATCACGCAGCACGTGAAAACCAGGCCATTTCACTCTGTCCGCGGTCGACGCCCCAGCCCCCGTGTTCATATACTCTGCATAATACAGAGTCGAAAGCGCGAAATCCCCACTCCATTCCTTCCACCCCTTTCCATCAACCAACCCATCCAAATCCGTCTGCAAGACCACCGTCCTAGAGTACTTCTTCCACGGCCGCCCTAAATAACTCCTGAACCTGCCCTTCACGTCACGAAAGTCGAATGCAGGCAGTACCCGAGAGTTCATGATCGAAATGCCCGTGTTCTCGTTGGGATCGTCTCGTCCCTGTGCAGTTATCATGTTGGATTGGTGAGGCATCGGCCTCCGGACGACTATGTCGCAGTTTTGGAGAACTGCAGCCGCGTCGCCAAAGATGAAGTCGACCGTGCCGTGTACTTGGCAGTCCCGGTAAAATTGCCGTAGGGAGTGGAGTAGGAGAGTGTCTTGGTAGCCCTTGAAGCTGCACCGGTAGAAGACTGATAGGTCAGAGCTTACTCTTAGTGCCACGGCCTGATGCTTTTGAGGCCCTGCTGTGTTCTCAAATGTCATATCCCGTGCCCAAAAGCCATCGCCAGATACACCTACACAAACAATCTACGTCAAGATTTGAGCTTTAACATGTATATTGTGTTCGTATGATCCCAGTGATCAAATTGGGCAATATTTCATCGACAATTGGAGAGAAAAACAGGGTAAAATACGTTTCTTATGTATTGGCCAAATCCAATCTAGATTGGAGGAATATTCCCAAAATGGCTTGACGAATACTTGCCGAATGTGGCCGAATTAAAAGTGGTTGCACCATCCTGGACATTTTGACTGCCTGTGACTACGGTTTTGTCTATGCCATCGCCAACAAACATAACGTTCTTCAAGTCTCTTCCAATCTCCACTTTCTCTTTATACACACCTGATTTCACGTACACTACAGCCCGTTCAGGCCGATTACCACCCAATCGACCAAGTGCAGCTACGGCTTCGTTGATCGTCCTATAGTTCCCTGACCCATCTTGAGCAACCACAATGTCAGCCTTTGAGGTTGCTGCGTTCCATGTTGCTAAATTAATCCCCTGCCCCGAATTTCCCGTCAATGCTGTTGTATTATAGAGGACGAAACGATTCAATTAACAATTTACGAACTCACGTTATTTTGTATAATTAGAAAAAAATAATTGATAAAAATACTACAATATATTTTACATTAGAAAATTAAATCCGTTAACCAATTACCCTTTCTTTTCCCCCTAGGATTCCTTCTGCCCCGATAAACAGCTAAAGCCTCCCGAATCACCCATGTCAAATTTCGGGCCTGTCGGGCTTCAAACAGCCATCCCTTTTCTCCCAACCCATCCAAGCAAGTGCCATGGCTAGCCAAGGCAGCACTCAGCCAAGTCATAGCATCATCATTACTGCACCGCTTCCTCTCGCCGGAGACCAACCGGGCCAGCCTCGGCTCAACCTCTTCATACAGCTTAACGCAATCACCAACAGCCCCATCAGGGAAGCCCGATTCTTGGCTCGGCCCGTCAAGAGTCCTGAATCCCCGAGCCCGAGCCACTGCATGCAGCATTCCTTCTCTCGCCATTTCCACCACCTCGAGCTCTCTCCCGCAAGAAACAAAATTAGCCAGAAGAAGAAGATGAAGGAGAAAGGTGGCGGAAAAACAAGACATTTTGTTTCACAAATTTGACAGAGAAATTTTCAAGTAAAATGCAAGAATGAACGTTTTGCGGGTGTTAAAGGGCAAAGGGGTTAGATAGAGACAAAGTTGTTGTGGCCATGTGTCGTTGTGGAAGCTTATTGTAATAGACTAAGAGTTTGCATGGCAGCTTATGATCTGTGAGGAGGTTGCATGGATAAACATCATGCCCCGGCATTCACAACTAGCTGTATTTTCCTCATATCATCACCGACTGGATTTTTCTTCTTTGTCTTTCTCCTTTTTTTTCTTTTTTCTTTTCCTCTTTCTGGTAAAATGAAAAAAACACACCCACCTACCGATTTTGATCGTTTATCGAACTTTTATGTAATACCTCACACTATTAGGGTCCTATTATTAAAAATTGAAAAATAGAACTAAATTATTTTATTATCTAAAAATAGAATTACATACAATATATGGGATATTGTGCTTTTAATGTGTAGAATAAGAGCGTAATAAAAGATCTTTCACTCCACATATGTGCCAAGAAGAATTGTATCATATTATAGTACTAAATTTACAAAAAAAAAAATGACCAAATGTTCAACATCCCGAACGAAATTAATCAAAATAACAATTAAATATATGAATAAAATAAAAAATGCTACCAACCCAGAATTGTAGGGCCAATATGAGCCCACCAGGTATAATTCTTGTCAAGCGCACCAAGATGATTATAAGGGTGGAGAGCGGACCATTAAGCTTGAGGCCTTTTACAGGATGATGAGACATATTGTCTAGGCCTTGATGGAGACAACCTTGTGAAAAGAAAATTTTAGGATTATATCTATTCAATTAATATAACAGATATAGTAAATAAAAAATTATAGTATTTTTTTATTTGATTAATATAGAAATATAATTATTAATAAATTATATTAATTTATGTAAAATAAGATAAATATCCACACATCCTGTGGGATTAAAACCCATAATAGCCGTAAATTAATTAGGCATAAAAGCGTCGAAAATAAGAATTTTAAATTTCTAATAATAAATTTGTAGATTTATTTGAATACTTTTCATATTAGAAAAAAATATTAACAGATCTTGAACTTTTTTTATATGAAATAATTTTCTTAAATCCTTTGTTCAAATTCAAATTTTTCTTCAAAGAATAATGTTCTATTTTTAAAAATTATTTTTAAGCACAAAGACACTTTCGACCAACTTTTTCCGGACGTAATTATCATTGAGCTTTTCAATAATTTCTTCCAATTTATTGATATTAGAAAGATTTTGTCTAATGTAATTATTTATATTTAAATTCAAGAAAATACTTTTGCATAAAAAAAATATGTATCAAAATTAAATCATCTTTCACTCACATAAATCAATTTGGAAAAACTAAATAAAAATAATTAGAAAAGAAAATCAATTCATGAAATTGCTTAAGCTAAGAGTTAGAGATGAAAAAGACATGGGTTATTTTCCAATTGATTGCTATGTTGCGAAAGTCACATAATATTTAGAAAAACACAACTACTTCCGCAAAATTGACATTGATACTTGATTATTGCTAAACGACAGCGTATTTCCCTTGCTCAATATCATCGTCAGTCTACGACGCTCATACGATGGGCTCACAGACAAAGATTAAAATACTAAGAAGACGTTTGGCTATAATTTATTTAAAAAGATTGGCTAAGTTGATCGCTTCTGTACTATATTTTTTGAGCTAACAAAATAGATATAATATTGTTTTAAAAATAAAATGGTTCAAGTGTTTGATTAAGACACGAAATAACTGGAGCAACGAGACATTGAGCATGTCACACGCCACATCATTTGGTGTTGTGTCGTATATGTGGGAAAGATGTCGTGTACCTAATTCGAGCCCCTCGTTTAGGAAGTTGGTAATATAGGCATGCATCCCATATTGGTCAGATTATGAGCTTATGATGTTTTTTCAAAATAAAATTATAAAATTCATGCAAAATTAGAGAGAATAATGCCTGATCGTATAACGGAACATCGATAGCGCCGCACTCTAACATTAATCATTTTCCTAAAACATAGTTTTATTTAAAATAAATACAACCAAAAATTATAATTTTTATAATGAATATAGAATCTATACGAATTCTATAAATTTATAATTTTTATATTTTATACACAAATATTCAAAAATTTATATTATTTTTATTTGTAATGTCAATAATTTTAAAATTTATAAGCTCACTCCAATAAAATTTAAAAGACACTCTACAAATTGTTATAAGCTTCGAAATGTTATAAAATATCTTGAGTTATTGAGATAGTCTTTGCATGAACTTCCTCGGAAAAAAAATAAAAATAAAATAAAATTTTCTTTTAAAATCGACATGCACAACAGATAAATATTTAAAATAAAGCTCTCAGTGCCTAAGTCGTACCAACCCAAAGCATATATAATAATTCAAATATAAATACGAAAAACAAACAATATTGAAAATTCCTAACTTGTAAGACATTCTAACCCCTCAATTATTCCAAAAGAATGTCAAAATGTCAAAGGAATTAAACTAATTGTTAATGAATTAAATAAAATGTACTTATCCACAATAATTGATGAACCCATCTCAGATTCGATCCACTAATTATTTTATTAGTAATGTCACACAAATTATAAATAAATCAATAACCACATTTTCTTATATTGTAATAATAATAATAATAATCAATTCCATGTTTAATTATCTAAATGTGTGTATGTGATTAATGGGAGATTTCTAATCATATATAGTGTATTTAATTTAATCTAATTTATTTGATTAAGTAATTATTTGGACCTCTACATATGCTCGTAATTGAGAGGTGGAACGTGGATGCCTCTTTGGGAATAAAAAAAGAAATATTTAAATATTTATCTCAATTCCATATGAATTATTACATTTTTATTTATTAATAATAATAATAATAAAGAGCAGCCATTGTCCAAAAATACAACAGGTTCTGGTTACGTAAGAAGAGGTATAGCTGTTGGGGCTTTGACCCGTGCTCTCATCCTAAATCAACGAATATACAGAATTAGAGATTAATAAAGAAAAACAGACACATCGCATATCCAACTTGCTGCTATTATTTCTTTCATTTTTCAAATTTTTTTTTCCAATTAATTATTACTAAAAAATATTATATTATAACAAAGTAGACATGCAGCGATAATATCAGTTTACTGTTAGTGATATAGATATATATTCACAATAATAATTTTTATTTTTGGGTAAATGTAAGTTTCATTAATAAAATAAGATCGTACAGTACAACAGTGCTCAACTGGTGGTTTCTCCCTCGACAGGCCAAGGGATACGCCATAATCTACATAACGCACATGAACTAACAGAACGAGATAAATTAACACTGATAATCCTCTATCTAATGTCTTTCACAATTATTGTGGTTATGATATTCGGTGGTCGCTACAATAATAATTTTTATTTTACCACAATATGATTGAAATATAAGGACGAAAATTATATTTAAATTTTCATTTTTGGTCATTAGTATAAGTAACGTGGTGATAAATAGTTGTTATTGCTAATTGTTTATATATAATGATAATTTGAGTAATTATTAATATGCCCCTAATTAATTAACTTCTTCACAATTCTTCTAACTAATAAATCTAATTATTATAGCAAAATGAAAAATAGTACCACTGGCGTTTAATGCAATTTATCCATCTGTGCAAATGAGCAAATTACTCCCTATAAAAGTAATAATAACAATATATCCCCTTTGTGTCTTTTAAAATGAAGCAATTTACTTTCCTGTCTAAAGAGGTAAATTGCTTTATTTTAAAAAATACAAGGGTATAAATTGCTGTATTTTTAAAAATATGAGAAATTAAAAATTGTAATATTTTTTATAAGAGAATAATTTACTCATTTATAATATCAAAGTTGATTGCATAGTTCCCTATATTTATTTACTAATTGTTGTTTTTCATTGATGTCGTTTGATTTTTTTTTTTTGAATTAATACTTTAAGACATGACCATTTCCTAACGAATTTTGGTATATTGCTGTCATTTTGATTGCCATTTGGACCAGAAGATCCTAAGCAACAACTACATTGGAATAGAACAAAGGAAAGAAAAGAAAAAGGGACTCAAATTTACTTAGTATGATATAAAAAAAAAAAGTAAAAAATATAATTACAAACGATTTCTTTTAGATATTAAAGATAATGACTATATTAGAATTAAAGTAATCAATAGTAATTCAAATTTTAAAATTATAATAATCAATATCTATAAAAAAAAATAAAACTATATTTAATATCAAAATAAAATTTAAATTATATTACTAACGATTTTAAATAAAAAAAAATCTAAATCTTTTAGATATATATAAGATGATGTAGGCATGTTTGAAAATTTCAGCATGGCTAGTTGGACTTTGCTACACGTGGAAAAAGAATATAGGTAATTAATTAAAGTAATTGTGTTTTAATTAAGAGACTAAACCATCAGCAATTAGACTGCATGCCTTAATTATAATTAACAGCTATTGTTTGGTCACAGGAGGAGTTCCAGGACATTTAACATGCCATCCAGCCCGAAAAACAACCCTAAATAGAGGTTTATTAATTTCTTTTTTTTCTTTTTATAAAGTTTAGTTAATTTTAATTCATGGGTTGATTAATTCACTAAATTGCAAATTGGAAATAATTTAATTAAATTTTATGTGAACCCGTAGAGAGCTAGCCATAGTTTTTTCCATCTTCAACGGGCTCTGCCAAAGTCAAAAGACAAGTTTGAAATTTGTTAATTTAATTAGTCGTTGATATGATTAAATTTATAGTCATATATTATTTTTTTCTTTGATATAGACCTCCATTTTAATTAATCAGTTTTACCCATTTTTTTAGAGTAGAATTATCAACTCAAACTAAGAAAAATTAGACAATTCCAGATAAAGAAGAGGAAAAATTTAGTATTTAATCGTCATCAAGTAGGAAACTATATATAACATGCTATAAAATGAAATATATTTGAAAAATAAAACTTGTTACCCCATGCAATATACACTAACTTAATTTTTCTAGATAAGATATATTATTGGCTAATTTGAAGCTGAGTTGGTAAATTCTTTCAATTTTTCTTTTAAAAAAATTCCATGTGGCATGACTTGCCACATCACCTGCTGAGTTGTTTTTGATTAGTTGACCGGGCGAATAGGTTGACTCGTCGAGTCAACTGGGCGAGTTTGGGATGATGAGGCCATGGCTAGAATTTCTCTGATGCTAGAAATTGATGGGATAGACATGTGCGCCACTTAGAGATGAGCACAGTGGTGCAAGTCCGCAAGCCAACGGATTTCAGATGGCGGAGTAATGGCTGTTTAAAGTCACGATTCCATGGAGGATTGGAAAAGGCTGGAGTTGGCTGGAATCTCAGGTGAGTCAGGATGCAAAAGAATCGCTTGGAGGTTGAGAGTCGATTGGTGGTACTCACGGCCGGTGGGTGTGGCGGAGAGCGGCGAAGAAGAAAGGAGATCTAGGGTTGGCGAGATGACTTTCGACGTGCAAGTCTCAGCGCGTGGGAGTCCAATGGTGGCATGCGCGGTAGAGCTGGGATTGCAGGAGGACAGCGAGTCGGAGGGAGGTGCGTGTGGCCGTAACGCGCCGATTGAAATTTCCGAGTGCCGATATTGGTTAGATATATGTAATAAATCAATGTAACGAAAAGCAAATTCTACAAGGAAAAGCAACATCCATGTTTTTCATCGAAGCTACCTAACTAACTTAAAGGCTTTGAATTTTTAGAACATGGAATTAGAGTCCAGCCAATGGAGATTATCTTAATTCACATAAACCCATAAATTAATAGGTTGTAGGAATATCTATCTCGTATGCGCGCTTCGTGCCTGCCCTAATCTCTGTCATGCATTCAATTTCCTACAGTCAACACTACAAACATATATTAAACTGGATAAACAGAATGAACAATGCATTATTAGGTTGTATTCTATCCAAAACACAAACAAGGACAACATAAACTATACAACATTAGCACATATTTTAGTTACCAACCCCATGATTCCTAGTAGTTATGCACTGAAATAAGAACAAAATATTAGCAGTAATGCGTCCCAATCACCAACACCAATTCAACTTTGATCCCTTCTTGCCCTATATAAAGCAATCAAAATAAGACAAGAACTCCACACATGTACACAAAAACACCCTCAAAACATACACCTAGTACTATGGCAACAAGAACAATCTTAACCCTTCTCTTTGCATCAATTTTGGTCTTTTCTCCGGCCGTTTCCGGCGGTTCCAGTGCTGCAATAAAGGCTTGGTGCAGCCAAACTCCAAACCCACAACCCTGTGAGTATTTCTTCACACATAACCCTAAATACAAAGTCCCGATCAAGAATAAGTCAGACTTCTTTAAGCTGTCGACTCAGCTGGCCCTCGATCGTTGCATGCACGTGCAGAGCAATCTGCACTTGCTCGGCCCAAAATGTCGTAATGAGCGTGAAAAGGCGGCGTGGGCCGACTGTGTCGAGCTATACGAGCACACAATACATAAAATCAACACCACCGTTGATCCTAACACAAAGTGTACCCCGGCCGATGCGCAAACATGGCTAAGCACAGCCTTGACCAATCTCGAGACATGCAAATCGGGGTTCGTTGATTTTGGCATCACGGATGACTACATGTTTCCCATGATGTCGAACAACGTTAGTTTGTTGCTGAGCAATACCCTAGCCCTGAACAAGGGGCCATACGCTAACGGGCCAGCGGGGAGTTACAAAGAAGGGTTTCCAAGTTGGGTGAAGCCTGGTGACAGAAAGTTGCTGCAGTCGTCGACACCGACGGCGAATGTGGTGGTGGCGCAAGACGGCTCCGGCAACTATAAGACGGTGAGTGAGGCTGTTGCGGCGGCTGGAAAACGGTCGGGGAGTGGGAGGTTTGTGATTCATGTGAAACAAGGGACCTATAGGGAGAATGTGAATATCGCGGCGAAGAATATAATGTTGTTGGGGGATGGTATCGGTAAGACTATTATCACCGGAAGCAGGAGCGTCGGAGGAGGCTCCACCACCTTCAAATCAGCCACAGTTGGTAAGTGTGAATGAATCTTTTATTATATATTTGATATGTGTGCATAATTTAAATTTTTATTATAATTATTTAATTCATATAAAATAAAATAAATATAAACTAAAAAACTAATGGGAATTGATAATTCTTAAAAATTTCATATGTTGAAAATTTATGTGATCTGGATATTAAATTAGTGATATATATACAGTCAATATAATTTTAAATTGCATGCATTATCATTCTATACACGCTAACGATATTTTTATGACGATAAAGTAATACGTCAAATTACAATTATTTTTTGAATAGGTGAAAGTATTGTTGAGCAATTTGCAAGTTGAATTTAGGAAGGCATGAACCATTCAAAAGACATAAAAATTCAAAGCATGACGCAAACATGATTTAATTAGGATTTCATGACTAACTCTATACCAATAAACTGATTTAATTTTTGCAGCTGGAATTTATGGAGGTGTATATAATTAAATTAGAGTTTGGTGATTTGACAAAAGCTTGATTAGCTCTAGATAAGATAGGTAGATGTATACCTTGGCTCCGTATCATAACTACTTGATCTCTTGAGTTTTTTTTTTTTTTTTCTTTCTTTTTTTCCTTTTGTTTTAGTACAATGGGAGTGAGGGTTGAGGGATAATCGGGATTTGAACTCAGGTTTTTCTCTTCCAAGTTCAAACAGGAGAGTAATGCTAAGTCAACGAATTAGATCTCTTGAATTAATCCTTATCCTTTATATTTTTTTAAAATTTTTAATTACTTTCTTGAGTTCCTTGTGTAAAAAGGAAGCTAATCCTACTGGCTTAAATTCAATTCATGGTCAAATGTGTATATTTGCATTAATATATATAATTGTGACAAGCAAGTTTGGTTTCTCATTTTTCTTTGGGTGTGGGGAAGGGGAATGACAATTAGCAACATGCTGGGCATCATAGTCAGAATCTTACAACTTGGTCTTAATTAATCCAATCAGAGATACAACCTTAATTTGAATCATTCATGTAATGTTGCAGCTGCTGTGGGAGACGGATTCATTGCTCGTGGCATTACCTTCAGGAACACTGCCGGGGCCCAAAACCACCAGGCCGTGGCCTTTCGCTCCGGGTCGGACCTCTCTGTATTTTACCAATGCAGCTTCGAGGGCTATCAAGATACTCTCTACGTACACTCCGAGAGACAATTCTACAGGGAATGTGACATATACGGCACGGTTGATTTCATTTTTGGCAACGCAGCCGTGGTATTCCAGAACTGTAACATATACCCAAGAAACCCACCCAACAAGACCAATACCCTGACCGCTCAGGGTCGGACCGACCCGAACCAAAACACCGGGATCTCCATCCACAACTGCCGGGTCACAGCTGCTCCGGATCTCAGACCCGTTCAGGGCTCCGTGAAGACGTACTTGGGCAGGCCGTGGCAAAAGTACTCCCGCACTGTTTTCATGAAGACCTTCCTGGATAGCTTGATCAACCCGGCGGGTTGGATGCCGTGGAGCGGGAACTTCGCGCTGGATACTTTGTACTACGGGGAGTACGCGAATACGGGTCCCGGGTCATCGACAGCGAACCGGGTCAAGTGGAAGGGGTACCACGTTATTACAAGCGCGTCTGAAGCATCAAGGTTTACGCCTGGGAGTTTCATTGCTGCGAATTCTTGGATTCCTGCCACCAATGTGCCCTTTACTTCTGGTCTTTAATTTCTTTTTTTTTTTTTTTCTGGGTTTGATTTTGATTGAGCTTACTTTGATTTAGTCAATTATCTTTAATTATCATTAAATAAAAAAATTAGCGGGGACCATGCGTCTTCAGTGTAATATCCATATTGTAAAAGAATGATTGTCAAGTGTATCTTAAATTAATAGAAATTTCATTTTCTTTCACAATTGTATTATTATTCCACTGTTATTTACTCGTGTATCTTGTTGTCGATCTCCCTTTAATAAATTATTTTTTTCTTTTAATTAAACTATTAGAATCCCAGTTTCCTAGTAGGAGTTTATTCCTAATTAATTTTTGAGCTATTTCTAGAAACCTTAATCATTGAACCTTATTACCTCTAGGTATATATTATTCAACTTTTATATTAATTTATTCTTTATTTTATTTAGATAGTTGTTTCGAGTAATTTCAGAGTTTCAATGTAATTAATCAATTATATATATATATATATATATCCTGAATTGTTGTTGATTAATTTACTTTTAAAATAATCATCTTCTTATTACATTTGAACAGTTATTTTAAAAAATTATTGAGACAACTAATTAATCAGTCTTTAACATATGCATTGAATTGTGAATAAAACAAACGATTTTCAAGAAAATAAGTCCAAGGGAAAAACAAGCTTTCTTGTTCACAAATAACCTTTTCCACAATCAATATTTGGATCAGAAAAGATCCAAACATAGATTTTTCCACCCACAAAACTCCGGCTCGAGACAACATCAGGTCCAATCCGAGGATCTCTGCACCTGCCCAAATATATGGTTTTCTTCGTCAACCTGCATTTGCAGTACCAACACATGTTATCTCCTATAGGATCAAAACAATAATATTGATATCAAAAGGGATTAATTATTAATAACAGAGATAACTAGACCCAAATTAATTAGTTGAACTTGTGAGGCTAAATTAGAATTAGTGATTTACCGAGGGCCTTTTTGCAAAAAGCTAGAGTTACAATCAGCACCGCGACCCCTGCCACGACTCCCAGGATTATGGCCACTGTCTTCCCCACGTCGTCGTGGTTGGAGGAATCTATGTTTTAACATTGCCAACGAAAACAAATCCAAAGCAATATTATGTTGTCTGAGTAATTTAATTTTGAAATAATTAGACATAGAATTTTATTATTAAAAAAAAACGGTTGAAACGCACATATTGAAGACAAGATAAACAAATGATCCGATGATTTAAAAAATTAGATTCTGGAACAAAAAGCAAATAAAGCGGAGATTTGTTGCCTTAGAATAAATTTAGTGCTTTTCGTAGGCTCTACCTAATGTACTGTCCCAACTTGTTCCACTCGAAACTCTCAAATCAACTTTGCATCTTTTTTATATGTTCGGCCACTTTTAAATTTTTAATTTTTATGTAAATATTATGTGTATAAAATCTATTTTTAAATATTTATGATAATATGTGAATTTTATATAAATTTACCACACGAGATACGATATGAATTTGTAGTAAATGATTCATCAAATTGACCTATTTAATATATACATATATTGTTCGTTATTTGGGGTTATCGCATTATATACAAAACTTTATATACGCATAGTGTATATACTAATTAGAATAGAAGATTTAACAACACACAATCGAATTAAGTGATAAAATTAAACTTTTCATCCCATGCACAAAACAAATTAAAAGTGCGGCTTTTCCAGTCCTGCACTTTATGAAATTTTGATTTACGCAATTGATGTTGAGAAGATTCATCAAATTTATTCTTTTATATATCATAATAAATATTTGAATTTCCTCTTCAGAAAAACTAAATGAATTACCTGAAGAAGAATCATAGTAGCCAGACTCCCAATACCGCACATAACATTGCCCCAAGAACACGTCCCCAGCCGCCGCCGACCCGCACAAACTTTTCACCTTCATAACAGCATCAGCAAGGCATGCCGAACAATCCGCCGCCTCCAAATCCCCCAGACACTGCGCGTAACCCTCGACAGCCCCAGCGGCGGCGACCCGAAAACCCACCGCCCCTTGCAAGTCAGCAAGAACGTCATCTCTACGCCTGAGGAACTCACCATCATTACCGCCATTCCCACTACACTTCTTGAACCTCAAACTGTCGTCCAACTTCCCCAAGAAATCCGTGTTCACGTACGTCACGAAGCACCCGTCGAGCTGCAGGCTCGCGCCGTAGGTGTACGGACAGGTGTGGTGTACGGACACAACAACTCTATTTGGTCGATCAAACCGGCTATGCATGTGGAGCAATCCCTCGGTTTCAGGTCCCCCCGGCATTGGTACAAGCCGTAAACGGCACTGTCAGGTGGAACCGACGTCGTGTCATTCCCGACAGCGAACATGTTGTAAAGTGTTTGAGAAGACGAGCTGACGATGGACGAGAGTAGGGAGTTGAGGTTCGTTTCATAGGGCGAACTCGGTTGGTATTTATCTTGGGAGCAACTGGCGTATATGAAGATGCGGGCTTGGGCGAGATGGCCATGGATGGAAGTGATCAAGAGGATGAAGAGCAATAGGGTTAGAGAAGACGGGGCCAGCATTTGTGTTGGTGATGGAATTTTGTTTGAAGGTTTTCGTCATTTTGTTTGTTTTTTTATTTTTATTTTTTATTTAATTGGATGCTTTTGTATTTATTCAACATTTATGGTGGGATATTGGTATGAAAAATTCTAATTCAAATCGGGTTTATGATACCTGAATTAATTATATAATAAATATAATATACTTGTATATAGTGTTATTAGTGTATCGTTCAAAAAGAAAAAATAATTTCACTAAATTTGATTTGAGTAAGAATTTTTGGCAATTGGTTGGGTGGGAAGAGAATAATGTGAAGGAGATGGGAGTTGCTTTTTGGTTGTTCTTTTGGTGCAGGTGGATGGATGCCTTTTCACTTTGGATTGGCCTAATTGGTTATATTCTTGAGCCCCCACTAGCATGTTTCTAATAAATATTGACCGCAATTGCTATTATCGATCCACGGGAAACATATGTGCTTCTTCCATCAATTATTGAATTCTTTATTATTATCTTTTTTTTTCCTTTAATGATGAGCATTATTTTTTATATATCTTTTTCTTATTTGTGTCCATACTATGAAATAAAATTACGGCATAATAACAGAGTTCAAACAATCAGAACTTTTAAAGTTGCTTAGAGTATCGAGTTCAATATTGTTGCCTTTCACATATACTGAGTGGACCATTTGATAGAAAATTTTTATTTCAATCAAGATTTGATCGAATTTAATCAATTACACAACAGATATGATAGATTTATCATGTTGTATGGACATTCTTTAAAATGTAAACTAATAAATGAGTTATGTGATTGGTTCAAATTTGATTAAACCTGATCTAGACTAAACTTTTTTCCTAATTTAGCAAATGATTTTGAATATATTCCCCGCATCATTTAATTATACCGATGACGACTGTACCTTGATTAGATGAATATATTCACTTTCTATCTTTTCTTACCTTTTTCTCTTTTTTGTTGTTCTAGCATTTTTTGTCTCGTTTCTTTGGAAATGTGGATGTGGTCACGATAAATATATATATAGATATGTATATATATATTACATGAACAATATAATCTTAAACAGATAATTTCATAATGATTATTAAGAATATATACTAAGCGTCGACTGTAATTTTAGTTTTATCAAGATACTATTCTAAAAAATTATTAGTAATAACACGTTTGTCTAAGTTATTATACATTATTCTTTCTAAAATTAAAAGAAAATATTATAATCATAATTAAGTAAAAATTATGCAGCGAATCAGAACATTCTTTAAATCTTTACATGAAAAGGTTAAAAGTTTAGAGGGAATTAGGCCTCAGGTTCCCCACCTTCCCTTTCGGCACCCAAACCGAACTTGCCATTCTTGCTGGGCCGAAACAATTCAACAATAACCCAATTTCAATTGTGTGCGGCATGTACACAAGAAGTTCCACTGAAATTCGATTTTAGTACAGTACTGTTCATAAAAATAAAATCATTTTTCGCTCATAATTTATGTTTCTTAACCAGTAATTATATAAAATAAAAGCATTTATGTTTTGTCCACAAATTCAAATATCCAATTAGACTTAGTACTTGTTCTCAAAAAATCAAAGTTTTATTGTTTCGCAAATTTAATTATAGTTGACGCGAGATAATTTGGAATGACGCCATGTGCCATCCCACACCTTTTGTCTAAAAAACATGCATTTCACATCAATTGTAAATAAAATATTTGATAATTTATAAGTCTCAAAATTTATTTATTTTGAAATAAAATATTTATTCGGAACAATCTCGTAGAACTCCGTACAAAACAATCAATGACTTTTTTAATAGGATCCAAATCTAATTGCATTACATGCCGTATCAAACTCTTTCTTTTTATCTACGTCAAAAATTTGTGAGGAATTTCGGGAAGTTTGGACCAATAATCAAAGTTGAAATCATGAGAAGTAAACACATAAAAGGGATCCCTAGGAAATAAGGCACGCATTTATGACCCCATACCATATGATGGTGGTGCCTAATTGAAATCCACCATCGAGTGGGTGTAATGTAATGAGAATTGACACTCACTATCTTCCTTGTAGATTTTCTTCCGTTTACACCGCATTTTAGGAGAAGGACATATGTGGTCGTCATTTGATCCGCGCCAAATTATCACAAAATACAAAATAGGTTTACAGGCCTAGAAAATAAAGATAAGAATTACACAAACCATCCATAACAATAAAAAATCAAGAGTAATTTGTGTAATAATATTTATTTATTTTTAATTGAAGGTTGGGGTGCAAATATAATTATTCCTATTAAAACTCCAATTTTATTAAATACGCAAAGCCCACCACTTTACGTTGATTTATTATGGGGTGTTAAAACTGCTTATAATACTTATATTTTTTAAAATATTTTAAGGGTTTATTTTAAAATAAAATTAAATATCATATAAATTATACAATAGTTATTCTATTTTATCAGATGTATAAGTTTATAAAATTGATGATAACATGAGAGCGTGTTGAATGAGAAATGATAGTGATCTAGAAAGTAGAACAAAGAAAAAATGGTATACCACTAATTATTAGTCAGCTCAGCTCAGGTCCTCCAAAGGTGAAGACAGTGGTAATTATTAATCATTTAAGGTAGGAATAAAGGGGTTCTGATTCTTAGCCCATCACTGCTAATTATCCATAATAAAAAGATTGAAATTATTGAACAAAGAATTTAAGTCCTTTTATGGCTAAATGTACACTCTGGAAATATTTTCATCTAAATCAATTTAAGCAGATTCCATTAATCAAACAACAATTGCAATAAAAACTTCCTTTTATAGCCAATCATAATATTTAAAGTTATCAATAATTGGATGATAATTACAATTTAATTCTTTCTAATCCTATGCATCAAAAGCTAATTTGGAAACAATGAAAATACTTGACAAGTTTTTTATATTTCTTCCTTCTCCATATTTAGGGAAACTTCTTTTTCCATATTTGAGCAGTCAATTAATATGACAGTAGGAAACGCTGTCTGAAATTTTTATTATAAATTGATATTTTATTTACCTATATATAATTAAAAATGACCGTAATGAGCTATATATAAATTTAGTTAGTTAATACGATGAATCACGATCAAATAAAAATAATGCAAAATATTTAATTTTATTATGATTAATCAATATTTGTCATGATTTTAATCTTGTTTGTAGGAACGTGGACTAATGACTGTTATGGAGTTGTGATTATTTATATTAGCAGAAAAAACAAAATTATAGCAAAAAATTATATTTGTTTTAGTAGATTGAAACTACGGAAATAATTATGATCTAAAAAATCTCCATATCTACACAACCATACACTGTGAATCAAAGCTACAATAATTCCAAATAAATACTAGAATATATCATCAAAAGAGAAGTTGCTAAATAATCTTTAATCACCACAACCACGTTTTTATCGTCATCATCATGTTCAAGACACAGTCAAACTCCTGCGGTTTCTCTTCCACGACAGCAATTTCCGGTTACACTGAACTGCCTTGATCCGGGTCTGGACACGCTCAAACTCCGAGATCCGACATGGTATGGTAATCCCTCCGGAATGATTGAACCCGTACTCCTTTTCGGACTCTTTCAGCAAATCCCCGAACAAAGGGTGATTGAAATACACAACGGGCACCAAAATCCTCTGAAAATCGCCATCTTTTTGACCCACGTAAACCGCCATGTGCCCTTTCGGGACAGGCGCGGGCTTCTCCAAAACAGGCTCCTGCCCCGCACGAATGTACCCTCGACCCGGATCAAGATTCCTACACAGAAGTGACTTTGCTTTGGTCCGGAGGCGGTGAGTCCAGAGAATGAGCCCGGAGAAGGGTTTCACACGGGCGCCTTGAGGTGGGTCTAGGCGGTGGAAAGCAGAAGGACGCCGGAAAACCCGCCGAAAAAGTGTGGTGACTCGGTGTTTGAGCAAGAAACCTCGTATCCTGCCCATGAATTCTTTTTCCCCCAAAAAATGCGACAAACCCTAGACAGGAAGGTGTACAAAGACGGCGGGTGCGGAGAAAATCTAAGAGAAAGGCCAAGGGTCGGTTATGGACATGGCTAGACGGAAAAGAGTGAGACAGACTTCAGAGAGAGACGTGGGTATGTTTGACATGATTGATTCCTCTGCTTTTTCCGGTAGAATGTTTCATCCGAGAGCAGTCTTTGTTGCGGCGGAAGTGGTGGTGGGAAAAAAGAAATACAGGGGGAGTTGTTTTGGAAGGAGAAAGAGAGAAGGAAATAGCACAAGAGTCCGCAAAGATTTCAAGATGCGCACCAGGAAATTATATAAGAGGAAGAGCCTTGAAAATGTCAACTAAATACAAGACCAGGCAGATGATTTCAGGATTCTTTTCTTTCTTTTTTTATTTACTAAAAAAATTCTAATTTACTATAATTATAAAATATTATTAATTTATTTTATGTTTGAATAGTTTCCACTATTCCAATAAAACCCTCATAAATGTGGGGTTTCTTTTTTTGTATGGAATTGGAAGTGAAGTAGGCAAGGAAATTTCCCGTAGTTAAAGGAAAATGATGTGTAAGGTTGTGATTGGAAGAATGGATTTAAGTGTTTTTGTTGATATTTTCTTCTTTCTTATAGGTTTTCTTTTATATATATATATATTCAAAATTGGGGGCCACGGTCAACCTGAATTTTTGGGGTAGGGCAGAAACATTCAACAGTGCACACCGTAGCCACTGGGAACGCGCCACGTCAGTTAACTTTCACGGTTAATTCGTAATTAAAGTGCGTGTTGTCCAATTTTTGTATGGATTTTTTTTAAAATTTTATTTTATATCACATGAAAGATAATTGATACTTTAATTTTTATATGAATTTTTTAAAATATTTCTATTATCATAGGGATCCCTAAACTTTTTCCTTTTAAATGCTTGTGAAGTCAACTAGATATCCTGTAAATTTAGAAAAGCATATCGTGTTATTATTATTTAATTAACAGCTAAAACAAAATTACAAGTACAGTGATTTATACTGAAATTTAATTTATAATGCTAACAAAATGAAATATGGTCCATGGCAATAGCTATCACAAACAAAATTACGTGGTCGAATTTTATTGTGTGAATATTCAATAATTGATGGTCAGCTGAAATTTTCGTACTCTACGTATGAACATGACCTATTTATAGTGACTCTTGTGTACCAAACAATACGTAATATTTATTTATTTTATTAATCTCTATTTTTTTCTTTCTTCAGCTTCCCATTTTATTTAAAAAAATAAAAATCTACATTTCGAATTTTTTTTTTTTATATATATTTTTGTGGAAGCATCTAGTAATCTCAAAGCATTAACTACACACAAAGACTCTACCTAATTATTAATCCTAGAAACCAACTCAATTACTTTGTACATTCGTGTTTTTTAATCCTAGAAACCAACTCTACCTAATTAACTACACACAAAGACTCTACATTACAATGATAGATCTCTATGCTGGAAAAAAAATATATTATGTATACTTAAATTTCCTGTTTTTTAAGTTTCGTGTAATTATGAGTAAATTTTATGTTATTCAAAAAAATTTATTTAATACTCTTGATATTTATTTATATTTAATAAATACATTATTGTATTAATTAAAATTCAGTGAATTGACTAATAATATAAAAAAAATTGCTTAAAAATCTATAAAAACTATCAACAATGTTCAACTCTCCATAATTCTTATCACTGGTTAAATTTTTTAAAATTATGTTTTGGAAAACTAAAAAAATATATATTATAATTGATATCTAACACTACTAATAACATTAATTTTAACTTAATTTGTCGTTATATGTTCCATCACTTGCTTATTATAATAAATAGGAAAATATAAATATTATTGATATATATATATATATATGATTCTACTATATTGAATGTTTTTTCTTTTTTTTTTTTCTGTTGTTATGATTATGATTACACCTTTATTTTTTAAAAAAGGACAAATTCTTTATTGAAATAAATAGTTGTCTAACAAATACTCCCTATAATGGACTGTCATGATGGAGTATTTATTAAACGACTATTAATTTTAGAGAATATTTATAATTTTTTTTAACGACAGTAGTGTGTTTTAATTATGATCAATTTTAAATGAGTCGGTTGTACTTTAATTTTATTTATTTTTTTAATTGACATTACTTGAATATGAGTGAAATTTTATGATATTAATGGAGTAAATTAACAAAAATAAAATATTAAAGAAGTACATCATATAAGTTTTTTATGTTGGTTTTGTCTGGAAGACCAAATTAAGCCAACCGTGCAATCTTTTTTTAATATTTTTTAGTATTCATGCAAATAAAAAAGTAATGAAATTCGCAAAAATCTTGGATGTACCCAAACGTAACGTAGTGCATACGCAGCCGTACATACGGTCTGTACTTTTCTGCCGAATACTAAACTAACCTCGAAGGTGGTGGGCCTACCTTGACAAAAATGGGACAAAGGTGTCCACTTATTCTAAAGTTGTGGGCCCTCTGGTCTAGTGGAATATAGACCAAACCGGCCCATTTTCACCTTTCTTATTTCTTCCACGTAATCCCAACTAAATCTCAATTTCGTGGAAACTAAAATTAAAATTTTTTACTGAATAAATAAAAAGTGAGATAAAGAAGAATCTAACACATCAAGATTACGCTTTTACTACCAAATCCCGTTTTATTTATCTTTAATTTTCTTTTTGTGTTAATCTTATCTTAAAGTGAAATCGTTGCCTTTTTTTTTTTTAATCATGTATGATAATGATACATATCAATTTTACTTTTCGTACTTTTATCGTGTACAAATGAGATATATTTAATGGTTTTGAATCATCAAGCATCATGAGCAATCATAGCTAATAAAGTATCTCCACACAAATTGGAGATAATTTGATCAAGAATTTTGTGTAAAATAGTTGATCGATGTATTCTCAATCTCTTACAATTAAAAGATTAAATTAGAAAAATAGATAATTCCAGCAAAAATATTTTGATATTTAATTCAGACCAAATAAACGAATAGTTGGAGAGAATTGTAATCTCGTATCTCATATATATATAATAGATACAAAATATTTATATTAATTATACATCTAAAAACTATATTAATTATACAAAATTACAATAATAATAAGTATGAACAATGGCCCACATCAATTGAGAATCAAAGCAGTTCCAGAAAATATTTATAGTGTATATTTGTGTTTCGAGTATAATATATGAATTGAAATTAAGTTAATTGATGGCGAATACTTTTGTGAATAGGTGCAATAATAGTGTAATAGTTGTATAGTGTGATTTAGAATAGCAAACGCCTGGAGCATTGACTTTGCAGTGGATTTAAGTGAAGATTGAGACGACTAAAGGTACATTTCTAGTACGTACAACTCAATCAATTAGTCAATTAATTTGGCCGCCCAAGACTGGGACTTCTTATTTATTTATTTATTGAACATGAAGACAACTTTGAATTTTTGTGTTTCCCACATTTGTTGTACTAAGTTGAACAAACATGCATATGTGGTTTATCCTTTCACAAAAGCAGCTGTAATCGCTTCATAAACTGACTATTATAATATAGGAAGGCATTTAATTAACGCTTACCTTATTCAAAAAATTAAATTGTCTGAAAAAAGAAAATATTTAATATTCCTAATGTTTGTTTTTATCTAATAAATAACTTCATTTATTAGTTAAATATCAATAAATTCGATGAATTTGACTAATAGAATGAATTATTTGTTGGATAGAAACAAACGTGAATATAATTTTTTTAAATCCCGGGAAGCACTGTGTATTAATATTTATTTTTTCTCTTTTTTTTGGGGGGGAGGAGGGTAATTCAAGGTTAGTTGAGCAATAACCTCAGACCTTATTGATATAATCAGAGAAATTCAGAGACAGATAGATTGGTTGAACTTTGATTGCTATGTATATATGTTTTAATTCGTACCTACTTTATTAATTATATATTCATGCATGGGAGACGTGGTACATTATATGTGTCTATATATATATATATATTAATAAATTCTGAAAAGTATTTATTCAAAGTGACATATTTTCGATCTGGTACTGAGATGGAATTGGAGGGCATGCGAATATTAATTTATTTTTTATGTGGAAAGTATTATAATAAAAGCATAATATCAATAATAAAATATAAAAAAATCTTTGAATTATCACCAGATATATAAATATTAACATAGTAATTCTAATTTTATCACAATAAAATCTTTAATTTGATGACACTCTGTATACAATTCGATGCATCTTACTCAAGTTCAATTTCAATTAATAAAAATAATGAAGCAAATCAACTTTAGACGTGCATTAGTAAAAATAATGAAGCAAATCAACTTTAGACGTGCACGAGTAGAAAATTAACTTTAAAGGGATGATCGTTTATGGAAGAATAAGCAAACTCGATAGTATTTTAGTCGGTACATATTAATAAAAAATAATTAATTTAATCCCCTCACACTTAATAAATAGTATAAATTAATTATAATATAATCCAAATGAATTAGTCTCATCCGAAAGTCTTGCTGGAAGACAACGAGATATCAATCGTTATTTACATTATTTAATATTTTTAAATTGATATATTTTTGTCAGTAATCAGGATGCCACCAATTTGGGTCTCACTAATATACGTGTATTAATTTATTTTAATAATAATTATGAAGTATTGATATATTCGATATTAGTAACAGACTTTTACAGCACATGTGATGAATTCTGGGTCTCAAATGTGCATATTTTTATAGCAGCCCTCAATCATCACATTAGATAACTGGGTTAATATTGGAGGCCCACTTCCAAGCTTTGGGTTTTACTTGGACTTGGTGATATCTGGGCCACAGATTTATAATAGAAATACTCTTTGGGCTGGTTTAGGTAGTTTGAGAAATTGGGCTTGATTTTACTTGCTGTTGACGTATTTATTCTCTTTTGTTGCAGTGGATAGTAATTAGGAGGGATGATGAACTTGACGTAACGTATTTTAGGAAAAAAGAAACAATTGGTAGCAAGGGGTAAAAGAGTAATTAAAGTCAACCCGAAGCGCAGATGCACTCGCTCGCAGGCGTAGTGGGCAACGAAATAAGGAAACTGGAGTGTTAGAAACTGCATCAGTCACCAACACTGTTGCGCACTCGGATCCCGCGACCCGCCCAATTCCAACTGTAGACAACTGACGGATTTGGATCGTAATTAGTGTATAGAACAAAGTAAGACGGCTCGGAAACCGGTTCGGGTCACTGTAGATTCTGGTGCCCGAGGATCCGAGTATGGATGTGTTGCAGGAATCGGGCTGGGAAGAGCTCCGGAAAGAGGCTCGGAAAATCGAAGGCGATCTAGATGTCAAGCTCTCGTCGTATGCTAAGCTCGGCGCGCGTTTCACGCAAGGAGGTTAAGCATTTTTCTTTCTCTGTACTTACTATCAATCAGCTGGATGGTCGTGTTAAACTACCTGTTGGCTGTATTTTCTTTAGCAAATTCTTTTTGTAAATCCAAAATAACTTTTTGGGCAATGCGTGATGGGTTTTTTATCTTCTTAAATGATAAGGGAGAGTGGAACACCTTGATCCCATCTGGATCGTGCATTGGCAGCGATAACCATAACTTGCTGAAATCATTTGAAACTGAATTGATTTTACTGGGTTTTTGGGTTTTCTGGTGTGTCTGCAATTTTAGATCTGTTGATGCGGCTTGTCTTAAGAGTTAATTGTGAATCTTAAAACTCTATATTAATACCTCACGGAGTTTATAGTTTATCTATTGGCTGCAAAAGTGGCTTGCGGCTGTGATTAAACTAATGAGAATTTGGTCTGGGGATGAGGTAATATGATGACTTTAAAGTCCTCCTATTGACTACTGCGAGTGAGAGACAATAGGCTAAGCATTGTCTTCTTGTTGTTAAGTAGTTAAATTAGTTTATTACATAAGTTCTCAAGTTTTATAACTACTGGATGTTTTTATATTTCTACCAAAAGGTCTTTTAACTTGGGAACTATTAGATGGACTTGATGCTGATCATATCTGTAAGTTTAAGGAGTGATCTGCTTTCTTATGGTTGCTTCTGGCAACCGAATTATTGGAGCAATGTTACTTGTTGAAGAGCTTTTCCAATAATAAACTGAAGACAGTTTTACAGCATGCTGTTTGACACCCGCAACACTTTTTATATAATGACTATGACTTGGTGCAAGGCCTTGTGTTTTTTATGAGATCATGTGTTTCCAGGATTTGTCGATGCTGGTTCACCAACTCTTGGGTCCAGCAGGTCGTGGAAGTCTATGGAAATGGAGATTCAGTCATTGCTTGAGAAGTTGCTGGATATAAATGATTCAATGAGTCGGTGTGCTGCATCTGCAGGGCCTGCTACTTCGGTTACTCAAAAGCTTGCAAGGCATAGAGACATATTGCATGAGTTTACGCAGGTCAGTTACTATTCGACAAGAAACAAGAATTACAACTGGGGAAGTGGTTTTCTGGTTGATACACTCAATTTTTTGTTTTTCTAGTGAAAATATTAATGAAATTCAGCAAAGCTAAAGAGGTGGTTGATATGAGCAATGATTATGATGATTGATCTACCCTTTTTTAGTGAACTTTGCTTGGCAATCATTTTTATCTATTCGCTACAACATCAGAATTCAGAATTAGTAAGCTATAACTTTCTCAAGATGCTTTATCTTATTCACGCTTTTTCCATCAGACAGCATCTAGCTTTTCATTCAAGGAATTCTCAGCAAATGTGCCATGTGGAGGGATCAAAATTTTAACTGGGCAGCTAGTTCTCTATGCTCCACTTACTTTGCTTTATTTTGTTTCTTCACATTTTCTAAATTCTTCCATACAAAAGAACATGTCCAAACTTTGATTCAACATTTCGATTATACTTGGGGAAATATCCTGACCCCATATCCATGTCCTGTGCAAAACCAAAACTGATGATAGGTTAACTCTGAGGATAATGTGACAGTTTGTATACCTACACTCTGTAGTAACATGTAGTTTATTAGAAATATTTACCAGTCAAGAGAAATAAAAACAGAGGATAATGATGATTGGATAATTGATCCGGGGGTTGTCAATGGGCCTATTTGTTGCATTGGCTTTTTATGTTCTTGCTCGGGTAAGTTTTAGACATTACTTGCTATTTTAAGGAACATCAATTAGGACGGGGCATCCTGTGTATGAATGAATCTTTTGTTAACTGTCCCTGTTATAAGTGAGTCATGATGATTAAGTAGAGTGTCTAATATTCTTGTTGTGTCAAATAATACCTTCTACTGATATACCTGAGATTATTGGGAGCTCAATTCACAGTCCTCATCCTTCTTTTGTCTCAAATGGTCGTTGGCTTTTGACTGCTTGTGGATTAGTAGATTTTGGGAATTGGAAGTATTTCTTGTGTGGATTAAGTAGGGTGTCTAAGTTTCTAACATTTTTCCACTAATGAACTATTTCAACATACTCATGTGATCATCTTTTCATTTTATTCATTGGATTGTCAGGTACGGATTGATTTATTTGTTTATTTCTCTGTCCTAGACTTGCTATGAAATAAACTAGCTTGTTGTGGTTCTTATCTTCATTTACCTAAATTTGTCCTTACAATAATATGTCATGTGGTTGATGAGTAAATATTTCATCTTATGATTTTCAAATTAAGGATGATTTGTGAAGGAGCCTGAACCTTTTCTGGCTATCCTTCTCTTGCCTTGCCAAGAGCTTCTGCCTATATTTCACAGAGCTCTTCTTGTATTCATTTTTCCTGCCATAATTTGTATCTTGAAATCTGGTGGAAGTGACTGCAGATCTTATGTAGGAATTTAGACGTATCAAGGGAAATATTAGCTCAATGAGGGAACATGCTGAACTTCTTAGTTCTGTTCGAGATGATATCAGTGAGTACAAGGTGATGCCATGTAATTCATCAATATGGTTAGACACAGTTTTCTTGGGAATCATGTTTTAGCTAAAAGTTGTTTTATGCAGGCTTCTGGGAATGGGTCTCCAAGAATGCATTTGCTACGGGAAAGAGCTGCGATACATGGAAGCATATCTCATGTAAGATTTATAAGCTGCTGACAATTGTGTCTTGGGTATGACTTTCAGAAGAACTTTTGTTTGTGATTTTATGAACTGGTGTAGCTTAGGGTGGAGTGGACTCGGAGGGTGTTGAGCTAAGCTTATAAGCTCCTCAAAACATCTTATAAGATGTTTGGGAGCTTATATGCTCTTGAAATCATTTGAGAATATTTTTTAGAAAGAGCTTCTGGATCTTATAAGATCTTAATTTTTTTTAACTTTACCTAACTTTTTTAAAAACATCTTATAAGATCTATATAATTAACATTCATAAGACAAAAATATCCTCATTTTTGGATATGACTCAATTTTAACCTTCACATATTTCACACTATTCTTGAACGACCTCCTCCTGTCTCCAGTTCTAATCTTATGGCGCCTAACATTGTATGAAAATCCAATATTAAATTACATTTGTATCAATTCTCATGTCAAAATTTTCATTTTTGTAAAAAAGGATTATCACTTAAGTTTTTATTTGGAGTTAAACCTATAATACTTATGAAAGTATTTTAAAAAGATTAGACCCAAAATGTCACTGTTTAGCTACTTACTTGATCTTAATGGTATTATGTTCTCTTTTAATCATTATATCAATTAAAAGAGCTTTTTATGCCACACACTCTAAGCACATAATGTTTTAGTTTATCCAAACGCTTTACAAGCTTATTTTTAGAATAAGATCCAACATCTTAGAAGTTCCTATAACAACTTATAAGATATAGGAGCTTATAAGATGCTGTAGATAAGCTTAGCCAAACACCCTCTTAGTTTGATGAGGGTTGAAGGTGTCTTTTTAATTACTTTCATTATTGTCTCACCATCTTGATTGTTGTACTTCATCCAAAAAATTTGTTAGTCTCTCGTGGTTTTGTTATTTGCGTACATAAAAAAATTTACAGTATGTGAATGGTGTCAATTATTAAACCTCTAGACATTTTGGTGAACTTCTTACAGATTGATGATGTGATTAGTCAAGCTCAAGCGACCAGAGCTGTCTTGGGCTCTCAAAGGGCCTTGTTTGGAGATGTTCAAGGAAAAGTCAAGCTACTGGGTGACAAATTTCCGGTCATTCGTGGTCTAATTGGTAATTTCCTGAAGAGGTGTTGCTTCCTTTAAGCGAGATATGCAAAAAAAGCTATGCTTGACTACCTAGCTATTTGATTCTCTCAGGTTCTATCCGAAGAAAACGATCAAGGGACACTCTCATCCTCTCTGCAGTTATTGCTGCTTGTACACTTTTCCTCATCATCTATTGGCTTTCAAAGTGAAGGGACACTTGATCTATTCCGATAACTGAAGGAAAAGAGGCTCTCTGAGCAAATTTCCAGGCGTAGTTTATCAGAACAAAATTCTTTTCAAGTTCAACAGTCTGTGACCTGCCTATTTCACGTTGTCTTAGCCAATACTCTTTACATGTACAGAAAGAATGTGAGTTCTGGTTATTCTAGTGACGAGAACATAATGATTTGACTGATGATAGTTTCTTTACATTTGTGTTTTTAACATGTGGATGCTATCTCAATACGCTACTTTTCTCAGGGTGCCATTTTAGGGTAACTGTACCAGTTCCCAGCTGCTCCACCAAAGACGCCGACTTTGAAGTGTCTTGGATCTTTCTTCTTGTCTTTGTTATCTTTGATCTATGTGTGAACTTTTCCAGAACATCCGAATCTGCACCAAGTATCATGTTGTGTGCCAATATCTGACTAGAACTTGTAGAAGATAATAGCATATGTTTATAATTTTGAACAATTCTGTGTAGTTACACTTCATTGGACTGATAGAGCTGTTGAAGGTACCAATACATTGTATCGCTGTGGACTTACTGTTCCTGCAATTAAAATCAAGTCGTGACAGTCTGTAGCTGGTAACCCAAAAAAAAAAAAAAAGAAAAAGTTGTTTAGCTGCCATTCTTTAGCAGTATGAGTGAGTTGTTAGATTGCAAACGTTTCTCCTATGCACTTAGCTTCTTCCGCTCCAATGCATTAGTGGTCAGAGAAGGGACCTTTTCTTAGTTGGACTGTTGGATCACCTATGGAGGCATAATTGGGTCCGTGTGACAACAGTTTGTAATATTCAAACTGGGTTCTGACAACGTGCATTAAGTTCATGTAATGTTTTTGGACCATGTTCGTGAAATTCAAAGCATTGGGATAAAATAAAATGTTGGAAGTTAACTTATAATAATTAATCAGGTTAAAACTGAAGGAGTTTATTGACGAAACAAAAATGAATTTTGAATCTTTTATACTTATAAAATCCCATTCATTTTGATTTCTCATATATATTTTTAATATATCAGGAATGAGCCTATTAGGAATGTTCATGAATGAATAATAGTGGTAAAGCAGAAAAGTCCAAGTTGCTCTGAATTCATTATGGCAGGTGAAGAAGGGTGGTTTTAAATGAGGCGTAAAAGCGATTAAGGTGACAGTTTGGAGTTGATAGCGTGCACAAAAGGGCAGGCCCTTGCCAAAACTTTTCCCCACCTCTCTCTCTACAAAGCCAAATTACTGTTTCTTTTTTTTTTTCTTTCTGCTTGTCATTTTTACAAACACCAAAGCAGGCATGGGGATGGGGGAATGCAGACATGCATACATGGTACCTAGATTCGATGCAATTGCTGATTTCTTGTCACTTATATGGGGAGAATCTGCTGCAAAATCTGTGTAAAAACAAACCCAATACATGTTTTTCTTACCATAGGAGCCCTATATTTATAAACACATGTAATAGAGTCTATCTAAACACACACATATTTTCAACTGAAAAAGTATACATCTACCTCTGCCCCCTCAGCTCCCATTGTATGAAGCTAGGTACATAGCTATATCTCCTACCACATACTACTAGTCTATGTATGTAGTTTTGTACGTACTATACCATCTCCACACAGAGAGAGAGAGAGAGAGAGAGAGAGAGAGTGGTGGTGTGTAATTGAGGTTGAGATGCCAAAAACATGTTACAGTGTCCGCAGCGCGCTCATTAATTGCGGGTATCGGTCTTTCCATCTTTCTCGATTTTCTCACAAATCCACGCACACTCTCTTGTTTGTGAATGGATGAATTAAAGTAGGATTCCCATTAATTGAGTGATAGATAAATTATAATTATGTTAAGACACTTTTCCTCTTTAATTATTAATCCAGATAAGTAATTAACGATGTTAAGTAGTAGTGATGAAATTAGTAACATTTAGTATTTAGTGTTATGATATGGATGAAGAGGGTAGGTACGTCGTACGTACATGAAATTGAATAGTATGAATCATGCAAGTGGTAGGCGTAGGCTCTTTGATTTTGTTTGGGTTGAATTGAAAAAGGAAGGGTTGATATTGATATGTATGTTACTTATGACTGCCACCATTTTTTCATTTCACCTACTATAAATTTTCTGCTTGCTTTTTTAAGCTACGTACACCTTTGGCTTGGCTGCCTAAATACCCACACACCCACATTCATCTGTGTCTCTCTCTTAGGCCGGGTGGTCTACGTATGTTTGTGAATTAAGTGGGCTGGTGGCTGTGTGTTGTTTGACATTGTGCATAACAAAAAGGTGTAAGAGAATTATTAATTAGAAAGAAAAATGTTTGTGTCAGGGGCTGACACTTTGCACACACCCTAATTCAACCAATATGAATTTTATCTTTTGTGTTTGAATTACAAAAAGGTTAATTCATTGAAAAATAAATTTGAATGCGTAGGAAGGGAGGGGTGAGGGGTCTTAGTCCCAAAACCAAATGGAATTGGAGGTGGAGGGGAGAAATGTAGTGGAGAAATGTTATATTATATGTAGTGACATTACATTATTATTCAGATGTAAGAAGGTTGGCAGAACATACGTACACCATCCCTCTCCCTCTACCACTATTACCCTACCCCTTTATCACACGACAAAACACATAGAAACAACCCCCCAATATCCCTTCCACTATCATACAATATGTCTAAAATTCCACACCTTTAATTTTCTCAATCTATTATTGTTTATGTCTTCAAGTTTGCCTCTTTTCTTACAAACATTTCTTACTCCTACTACTCTTTTGACTACACTCAACGTCTAAGTATATTAGAGTTGTGATGTATTCATCTTTTAATTCATTTAAGATTTGATTAAATCGAATGTTTGATCCAAGACTCGATTGAATGGTACATTAATTTTTCTTCTTCAATTTAGTCACTTTTTTAGTAATTTTCACCTCACATCTAATTAATTAATAAACTTTAGGATTGCTAGCTTCTGAATTATTTGTTCATTCAGATTCTAATAAAAGAATGTATTTAACTATTTCATTAGGGAAAAAAAAAAGAATTATCCAAATTAATTATACTCAGTTGTACAATCAATCAACTTGAAACCAATGAATGTGGATTTGTTTATTGTTCTGCAGGTATTAATTGAACCAAGTGATATTCATGGCCCCATATATACAGTACTATTACTATTATGTGACGTGGTAGTGATTTCGACTAAAGATTGATATGAAAAATTTACTTTTGATATAATAATACAATCAGGTATAATTTTAGTGTAATATTTAATTATAGTTAATTGCTATAATTAATAAAAGAATATCCGTAGTAAATAGTCATTGATCATTACGGGGTGGCTAAAACATTTGTCATGACTCTTAACCATGGCAAATAACTTTTTCTTGATGAAAAATCTATGTTTTTGCATTGATTTTATTTAACCGGGATCAATAAAAAGTATTTACCATAGTTTTTAGTTCATAGTTATTAAAATTGTAGTAAATAGTATTTTTTTTTTCTAGTGATTGTAACTTGGATTAAAAAAATAATATTTTGAATATTTATATTGGAGTTGAAAATTTTATGGTATGATAAGGTGTAGGCAGTTATTTTGAATATTGGGTGGAAAAAAATACTTTTGTACCCTTAACAATAGTTTAATGTTATAGGGAAAAAAAAAGATATTTTACTCTTATAATTTATGGGGAGTGGTATTTTTGATCATGCACGAATTAATTTTTACAATTTAGTCCTATAACTTAATAATTTGATAATTTTCATCCTTTTTCTGTTAATTTAGTCGAAAAATTGCATGTGACTTACAGATGACCCAATTAAATTGTATTTTAGTAAGGGGATATTGGCATTTTTAGTCCTATAGTTTAGGAGAATTGCTATTTTTAGTCACGCGTGAATTACTTTACAGGACTAAAATTGAAATTTCTGGCTAGATTGGCTGAAAAAGAATTAAAATTGCCAAAATTATGAAGTTACATGACTAGATTGCAAAAATTAATTTATACACGACTAAAAATACCACCCTCCTAAATTACATGATTAAAACTACAATTTTCCCTCTTACGGGTATATCCATCATTGTGAAACATATTTTTTTAAAAAAATAATTAATTATAGCTAGTTAGATTTGTCCAATTCCATTTTCAGTACCAGACATAAATATTTGTACAAATTAAAGAACAGGGTCAATAATCATAAATAGCATTAATTAATTCGTTTATGAATAAATCATGAAAATGTGATTAATAATATTGAATTTGTACATCTATTATATTAATTACGTGCACATGGGTCAAAATCAATATTGGAAGTCAGTAAACTGCACCGATTGATGACATAATTCCATGGTGAAGATCAGTCAAGCATGTGAATTAATGTGATGAACATAAAAGGAAAGACGATAAATTAGAACGTTTTTGCTAAATTTGAGCATTTTCTTGCTCAGAATATGAACTTAGTTTCCCTGCGCTCCTCCTCAAATTATATATATATATATATATATATATTGTCTATATTCCTTGTGATTAACAACATTCTGGAAAGTACTATAATAATTCATATGACAAACAATACAAGTGAGAGAGGAAAAGAAAAAGAAATATAATTTACGAAATTACACTTTTAATCTCACATAATAAGGGATTGAACACTTTTAGTCGTCTATTTTATGGGATTTTCAAAATACTCTCAGAATTAAAAAATGCTCGGCACATTTAGTTCTATGCTATACGAGATCTTTAAAATGTTCTTAAAATTAAAAAAATTCGACACATTTTAGTCCTTTAAAATTCCGTAAAGAAGAGGACTAAATGTGTCGAGTTGAAGAGCAATATGAAGTGGGGTAAATTATAAATGGAAGGGCAGAGAGAGCAGAAAGTTGAGAGGAGGAGGAGGCAATGAAGAGTGAAGATGAAGATCCCCATTCCCCACACCAACTAGAGTGGGAGTGGACCACAAGAGCATGTGTGAAGAAAAGGAGAAAACAGTAATTAACACAATTTCTCCAGGGCAGTTTCTGGAAAAGAAAGAGAAAAGGCCGTTGTTTGTTCTTATTTTCTTTTTTTGCCCTCTTTGGTTCTTTCTAACTCCGGTCCACGAGGTTTGATGTTTTGGATGTGATAGTTTTCAATTATGTAAGAGAACACCCATCTTTTTCACACCAAATGCCCATCACACAAACATATTATATATTTCTTTGTTTCTTGGCTTACACAAATAAAAAATCAGAAAAGACACTTTATTTTATATATGAAGCTGCAATGCCATTCTATCCTCATAATTATACAATTCTCACATGTAGAGACAGTAGTCAACAACATATGAAAAATAGAATGTCCTAACTCTTTGCTACCTTGTTTTTTTACTGTTACAACAGAGACTAAACCCTTAATTTGTTGTGCAACCCTAATCTTAACCTGTATGTATGTACAAATATTGATTACCCAAGAAATGAGAGCTAAAAGGAAAAATAAAAATGAAATTGGGATATGGATGTATGGATGTATGTATGTATAGCACAGATAACGAAACATAGCTTGATTTGCACATAAATTAGCCAAAGGGAGTTGCAGAAAATAATGTAAGGACAAAAGGCTACATAAATGAAAAAAATGGAAGATATCTGTCTTCTGATTTCACTGACAACTACGTATCTGTGTGTGTGTGGGGGAGAGAGAGAATAGGCTGTGCGAGCGGTCAAATCACCAAAAATGCTATTCTTTATTATTTTTTGTTGTAATCCGCTTGTGCGTATTATGTATTTTGGATTTAGGCTCTGTTTCTGCTGAATATGTGAAAAAAATAAATTAAAAGTATTTAGTTAACGGAAATGACTATAATATCCTTATCGACATTCTTAACTCTCTGTAACCCTAATGAAACCCATTCCACCATGTTCATACCCATTCACGTGGTCGGACGACTCGGACCGTTCCCAACCAACCACCACCTACGGTGGCCGTGCTGGTGGCAACGGTGTCCTCCATATCTGTTATCAAACATAATTAAGATGACAATGTTGACGAGACAAATTATTAGAGAATAATTAATTTTACATGATTGAGTAATTTGTTTTTTGGTGGATTGATTATAATCAATTAATAATTTCATAATACCAAATCAAAAAATTCATAATTTATAATATTTAATACAATATATTTTAGTATCAATTATTTATATTTATCTATAACTACTATTAAAGTCAAAAAATAACTACTAAAATAACAATCCGTATTTGGGTGAGATTCAGGGGTTCCAATTTTGCCAATTAAATTAGCTAGGTCTCATTTGAGAATTTTTAAATATTAGCAATTTTAATCAAATATTTTATAGAATTTTTATAAGGGTTCATTACACTTAGACCTCTTCTAAAAATACAATATCCCAAAAAAAGTCCTAACATTATACTTACACCCCATTTAAAAATTCATTGTTTACTTCTGACCTCCCTTATTGATATTTGGACCACAAATGCTGACATTAGCAAAAGTTCTTTATATAAATTTTTAATTTTATTCCTTATTATAAGAGGAAAAATATGATGATATTAACATAACTCCATAAATACAATTACATTTATATCTTTATAAGTACAAAATATACATGATAATATTAAATGATGATAAAATTAAAAATTAATATAAATTTTTTTTAGTTAAATTAGTACTTTACATCCAAACCCTAACGAAAGGAAACTATATGTAAATGAAGAATTTTTAAAAAGGGTACAATTAAGTATAATTTTAATTTCAAAATTTGTTTGAGTGAAACTATAATTTCCCTTTTCTAGAGGGAGTTTTTATAGGTGTAATTAACCCTTTTTATAATTAATGGAACCAATATTAAAATTTTTAATCTCAAATTTCTTGTTCATAACTAAAAGTATAGTACTTTTTTATTACACGAGAATGTCGAATATATATATATATATATTTATATATATTTGAATTTGATTTAAACTACAACGAACTTTCTTAAAGTTTGGCATAATTATGAATATTTGCTCATTATTTAAAAAATTACAAATACCCCCTAATTTTGATAAATTTATATAATTCTTGAATAGATGTATGAAATTATCAACTTTATCCTTATTGTACTTTTTTAGAATTAAAAACTTATTAAAAAAATTAAACGGGATGGATGAAAAAAAATTTAAATTTATAAAAAAAATTATCCACTTAGTCCATAAAAATTTTAAAAAATAAATAAAATTATAATTTTTAATCGACAAGTGCATTTTGGTTAATTCACCATAAAAACTGGATGAAAATTTAATGAATTGAGCTAATTGTTAGACAGTCGTTAAAATAAAGCGGGTATTGATAATTGTTTCAATAACGAGTGAGTATTTATAATTATGCCAAATTTTAATGGAATTCCACGTAAATTTACCCTTGAATTTATGATCGTAAAATCTGCAAAATGCAACATGTATTATTGGTATCGAGGAAGTTTATATATCTTTATTATCAATATTATTATTATAGACAGTACGTTTTATTTGGTCAAGCAAAAAATATAGTCTTTTAATTAGTTTGTGTACGTAATCCTATCTTTATCTGACGCTATAAGTATTTCATATTTTTACAGAAATTGCGTGCAATGACGATTAATTTTAATTAATACGTGAGATTAAAATTGCAAAAATTAACAATTCTATTTTACATGACTAAAAGTTATAATAGAATTTTGCCATTTTCTTTTACCTCCAAAAAAGCAATTAAATATTTGGATATAACCATAACTATTAGAGCTAGCTGCTATGGTTTCAATCTATTTTTCAGATGTGATCTCTTGTCTGTACAGTTAGTTTGTAAGCTTAGCAGCTTTATCACTTGAATATATATAGTATGATGTCAATTACTTAATCAATTATTGTCTAAATGATAAATTTGAACATGTTTTAAAATTTGATATATATGTATTTTATTTATGATGTATATAGACTTTTAATTTATTCAGTAAGATTAATTGTAACAAAAAAGGATCCGCAAATATAACTGTTGTAATTGATCAAAATTCCTCTTAGCTACACACATATTCTTAACATTAATGGGGAGAATTAATTAATGAATTAAAATGTTTCCAAATATTAAACTTCTGCCCCAGCTATATTTCAAATGACTCCAATAAACCTGAAGGGCTCTGCTTAGATTTGAATTGAAGTGCATGGTCCTATAATTAATATTTAATAGGAAATAAAAAATTCAATTGAAGGCTGGGCCAATCGTCTTCCTTCCTCCAAGATGTAAAACATACGTAATAAATGTGTGAATTTCAGAATTTTTGCCAATTAATTATTTGTAAACTAAATAGTTTTTCTTATATTCTTATTATTGATTATGACAATCATGGCATAAAATGTCTGTACAGGCAAACGCTGAATTACACGAGCGTTTTATGCTTCTGAATCAATATTAACTAATTAATGTTTGTGACATATGCCATGAACTAGAATATATATCATACATGTCATTCTTTTCTTTCAGGGACCAAATCTTGGTACCAAATTAAGGTGCAAGCCTTCAAATTAACACCAATTAATAGAGAGTGTTTCCCATTCATGTATTATATACTGACACATAAGTTGGATGATTGACGCATATTTTATTTTTTTAAAAAATAAAAGGTACATTTTTTAATTATTCAAAATATTAGATACACAAATTAAGCATCGATGATCCTATGAATAAGTTCGAGGTTATTGGTTTGAGTTCCAACGGATATATGGGTTTTTATCTCACTTCATGTAAGTATTTGTCTCACTTTTATGTATGAGTTATATTATAATTTGTTTGTTGTTAATTATTTGTTGAATTGGTGTATTTATTTACTGATCCTAATCATATTTATATATTAGTTGAATCGATTTATTACTAATAAAAATATAAACAATAGCAATGGTGGCAATGTAGTATTTCAAGAACAAACTCACTCAATTCCTCCATTATATAAAAATGTAGTATTTTTAGCATTTGAAATTGGCTGTTCAATGCCAATGAGATTTTGGTTAGTTAATAAGGTTAAGGCCTTTTGAATATGGATATATGTATACTTATATATATAGTAATTTTTTGTTTTGGGGTCTTTCATTTATTTGAATAATATATTGAATTATTTTTTAAATTTAAATACATTAAATTGCATATTATTAACAAAAATAGCCGTTTAATGAACTGATACGAATACAACTACTAAATACATTGATGTATATTTATATAAAAAAATGCAGAAATGATAACAATTAACAGTAAGTGCAAAGGATAGGTGCCCGCCATTTAAGGCTTTATTAACACTATCCCAAAAATATATTTCTAAGAGTATGTATTATATATAAATAAAATGTAAGGGAAGTATATAGAGATATATTAAAAACGAGAAAAAAATAATTAAAAAAAAAAAAGAAAAGAGAGAGAGGGAGAAAAAGGGAGGGGGTTACATAATACATACACCCCTCTTAACTGTGAAAACAACAGGTGAATGAGTGAAAGCTAATCACCCCATGCACACGTCCTTTTCTCACTCCTCTCCCCCACCTCTGCCGCTTCTGCAACCCCTCTCTTCTCCTTCCTCTTCCTCTCTCACACACCTCACACACACATTTCCATCGGGAATGCCAACCATACATTTCCAAACCCCATTATACCATACGGCCCCAACCTACCTCTACATCCACATTTATATATGTCTATTTATACGCCCTGTATTTTATACATTTCGTGTATAAATACTACATAATATCCTAACTTCATCAATCATATTTCTATTCCGGAACATTCAAATATAACACTTTTTATATTCTTTTCTTGAAAAGCATCATCCAATTTAACTTAGTAATTAATATGACATTATTTATAAATTAATATTACAATATTAATTATATAAATGTTTTTTTCTTCTCTTTAAACTCTAATCTAAAACTCATGCAAAATCAAAGGAGAACTTAATTATATTGGGACGGAGGGAATATTAATTATATATTGATATGCAAATATTTTTATACATTTGTGTGATCATACATTATATTATACATGCATGTAAGCAAAGCACAAAGAATTATACATATATATAAATATAGGGAGTGAAGATGACATAAACAAACACACTAACTTTCTTGGTGCGTTAAATTCTCTACTATAATAGTGGGCATATATCCCCATCTCACCTCTTCCCCAGCAGTACCCTACAACCCCCACCCCCACCCTCCTCTCTCTCTTCTTTCCCTCAGCTTCTTGTCTTTGATAACTCAACCCCCAAAAGAAAGAAAACATTCAGAAGATCAGATCCCAGTTGGTTAATCTGTCAAACCTCCATATATACATACCTCGATCAGTCAATCTATCAATCAATCAAATCAAAATCTGAGGGAATCGTCATCATTATCATCAACAAACTGCTTAGGAATAACAGTATAACAATTATAAGAAGAAAATATGTCCTCTTCATCTGCCGCTTTTGCACCGGACCACCACCACCTCTCTCCTTCCGAGCAGCTCTGTTATGTCCATTGCAACTTCTGCGACACTGTCCTCGCGGTATATATATATATATATATATATATATATATATATATATATATATATATATATATATATATATATATATATATATATATATATATATATATATATATTGTCATATTCATTACTCTTGTTTGTGTTTTTCTACACAAACCCTTCTCAATAATGGGAAAGGAAACATGCTTTCTTTTCTCAGTGATTTTTCGATATGTCTTCTTTGAGTGAAAACCCTTTTAATTTTGTTGATAAGGGTTAGCTTTTTGTTGTCGCACCTAGGTAGCTAGGTTCTTGTTTGAAGTGTGATTTAAGGTTGTTGTTGTTGTGGTGGTGGTGTGTGGATTTAGGTGAGTGTACCTTGCACAAGCTTGTTCAAGACTGTGACAGTGAGATGTGGGCATTGCACCAACCTTCTGTCTGTGAACATGCGTGGGCTGCTCCTCCCGGCTGCCAATCAGCTTCATCTTGGCCACTCATTCTTCTCTCCTCAGAATCTTCTGGTATATACATACACAAATACACGCACACGTCTAAGACCTGTCCGTAATTGATTAGGGTTTCTTACTGTGGCATCCTAGGATTTGCTGCTTATGATGTTTCATCTTCTTTTCGGTGGTTCTGATTCTTTCCAATCTTGCATATGATTAGATTAGGGTTCTGAATTTTCGGGTTTCCTTTTTTTTTTTTTTTTGTTTCTCTTCCAAAAAGAACCCAAAATTATTGTGTTCTTGAAATGTCATAGCTTAGACAACTCATGATATCTTGAAGTTAATTACATCTTTTTGTTCATGTATATATTACAAATATTTGAGCTTTTTTCTTTTTTTTTTTTCTAAACCTTAATTTCCTCGAGTTTTCTTGTTTGTTTAGGACTAATTAGATTTAATCAACAGGAGGAGATTCGAAACTCGCCCTCGAACTTGCTGATCAATCAGCCGAGTCCAAACGAGTCCCTGATGCCTGTTCGAGGAATCGATGAGCTCCCCAAGCCTCCAGTAGCTAACAGACGTGAGATTACTCTCATAGATTTCTATTTTAAAGTTTTGAAACAGACAGATGATCAGTCTTTTTATTAAACACATATGAGAACGAATCGATAATCAGAGATGAAATCTCTGTGTCTGAGCCTTAAGGGTCCATCAAAATCCACTCTTTTTATCCTTTGTGCTTTTGAGTGTGTGGAATGTTTTCAGTCACCGTCAACAATAGGCTTTCGACCACACAGTAGTTTGCTAACCAAATAAGAAGCTGAAACTGCTCTTTGTATTTTAAGTTTACTCTTCAACAGTTGTTAAACTTTATTCCACACAAACATTTCTTGTTTACCTTCTCTTATTACATCATGGCTTTCCTCTTATGTATGAATTTATACTTCCTTAAAGCTGTGGTCTCCTTGTATTGTTCATCAACAGTTTGTCGAGGATCGATCGATCAAATCTGTTGTGTACCTATTTTCCAATTTCAAGATTTTTCGGAACCCTATATCTTGTTTTCCTATTGTTTTTTTACGAGTCCCATTTCATTCACGTTTAAGGGTTTTCTTATTTTTCATTTTTTTCTATAAAAAAATAATTTGTGGTTGTCCAATTGTGTCGAAAAAAGAAAAGAAGCAAGAAATATCCCCCCGAGAATCATGATAGTGTGTGGAAAGAAAAAAGAAAATAGAAAGCAAAATCATTAGATAATGATGAAGTAGTGATGAGAGGGGGGGGGGTGACAGTGTAGTAGTAAAGATAGTGAATGTTAGAAATCCAAAGAAAAAGTCAGCCAAAGTGAATTTAATGTCTACTTTTTGTTTTGTTGTTTGTTTGTATTTTCTGTACATTTTCAGCCCCGGAGAAAAGACAGAGAGTGCCTTCTGCTTACAACCGCTTCATCAAGTACGTAATTATAAACCAATTATATTTCTATCTATCTGTATACATAGATACAAACACATACATACATTAATATACCCCACCCCACCCCCTACCCCAGCAGATGTGTTCGTATAAATGTTCATGTGTTCTTGCAGCTTTTTTGTATTGCTTTAAGAGCTTCTTTTAAGTACATCAACTCATTTATTGCAAAATCTGATCATCAGATTATTTAATTTTTAAGTACTTAACAATGCTAATATAAATAATGCTGAAGAATAATGAAATTGAGAATATATATATATATATATATAAATAATAAACAATTTGCAGGGACGAGATCCAACGTATCAAAGCTGGAAACCCTGATATAAGCCATAGGGAGGCGTTCAGCGCAGCTGCAAAGAATGTAAGAATTTCAAAAACACACAACACATAGTAGCATCTTTCTGATGTATATATAACCTAATGCATCATACTAGGTTTTTGATTTCCTTAACTGGTATACTAGGGTTTCATTTTTGTACCGTTGGTTTGAAAATACATGACATGGTGTGGGTATTTTTTAATTTTCTTGATTTTTTATTTTCCATTTGTTGTCTTGCTCTTCAGTGGGCCCACTTCCCACACATTCACTTCGGTCTCATGCCTGATCAACCCGTGAAGAAACCAAACGTATGCCAACAGGTATGTACCTCAAAACCCTAATAACACCTAAATTTCACACAATAGAGTGAGAAAATTATAACCACATAATTACTCTGTAATTTAATTTCTTTGTGGGTTTCTTTAATTAATTAATGAAAAATTAATCTATAAAGATTATTGATGACATATTATATGTAGGAAGGAGACGATGTTCTGATGAAAGATGGGTTTCTTGCTCCTGCCAACGTGGGTGTCTCTCCTTACTAAGACATCTAGTACTGAAGAAGCTGTTTCAAATTAATGTTTCTATGTTAATCTGTCTTGCCTTTAATTAGTTAGTTCCTGTCGTAATTAGGGTTCTTAATCTCTGTTATTATGCTGTCTTTAATTAAAAGACTTGTTAACATCGATCCCGTTGCTTAATCAGCTAGCGCTTCAAATGTTGATGGTGGGAGAGGGTTTTGATGTGGAGTGAGTGGCTTGCTAATGCTAACTAACAATCTCTAAAACCCATCTGAAAATATTGAAGCTCGTTTATTACTTAATTAATGTTGATAAATATTTATTCATGGTGCATTATGTCATTAATTATATATCTCTTTTTCTTCTTCCCCCGCCGCCCGCCGCCCCTTAATTATTTTAAAGAAAAAATTATTTGTTTAGTCCTTTAAGTTTGACGACTATTAATTTTAATTTTTTATATTTGATCATTTTAGTCCTAGTCCGATAACTTTCAAAATTGCTTAATTTTAGTCTCTTGATCCAATTTCAGATAATTTTACCTCTACGTAGCTTTTCCAAAGCAATTTTAGTTCATCTATCATTCATTTTGCATCTCGAAGCTAATATCCGTCTAAAATGGTATGAGAGTTTAGGTTTATTGGAAAAATATTTATTTATATTACACGTAGCGCATTAGGATGAATTATTAGTCTTAATTATCAAAAGGGCAAAAGTGTCATAAATTAGGTTAAAGGACCAAATATACACAAAATTAATAGATAAAGGACTAAATTTAGTATTGTCAAAAATAAAAAATCAAAATGAATTCAAACCAAAGTTGTAGGACGAAATTTCTTTTTCTCTTTATCTTAAATATTAATATTCATGTTAATTTGGCTGTTCTAACACGGCTAGCTAGTGTCAATTATTTCAGTTCCTACATCATTGGCTTACTTCCCAAATTAATTAGCAATCATATTGTAATGATTATGAAAATGTTAGAGGTTTCAGCATTGACCTGCCTTTGATGACATGGTTTTTATTGCATGTAAGAACTTGTCGTAACTCAGAAATAACTATATTTGATATATACATAATAGTTAGTATATATATATATGCATCATGTTATATTGTTAATTTCTTGTCAAAATATATTTGTCACGGCATGTATATATATATATAGAGAGAGAGAAGTCATACTTTAATGTAATGTTAAATCTTATTTTATTTTCTTCTTGAAAAAATAACCATAAGAAAAAAAATTAAAAATAATAATCGGGTCGAGATCTTAATTACTAAGTAATTAGAAAATTTATTCGTATTGTAGACGGACTCTCTCAAACAAATTAAAACCACCCCTCTCAATATTAATCCTCTTTCTATTCACCATCTTTTAAGAAAAAAAAAAAAATCACCTATGCCTGAGCGGGGTGTTTGACATGAACGCCTACTCGTTTATTAATCTCAGGAAAATCGTTCCTTTCTTTCTATTCAACATGCAAAATTAATTAATGGCTTCAGACTATGTACATTAATAATTACGAAGCGATTTATTTATGTATGTCAAAAGAAGAAGAATTGAGAGTTGTACAAATTTAATTTCAAGAATTTAGGTTATAATAATTAAATGAAGCTGCATGCATCTGGGTTTGCCCTCCGGTTTCCGTAGCTTTCACCACTGGAATTTGTAAAGACATCTTCAGTCGTTTTTATTAATTGGTTCCCACGTCGAATTCATTAATGTCCTGATCCGCCAGACAGGAACGAAGAATCTACATGAAGTCGGTCGGGACATGATATGACCCCTAGCTAAAATGCTTATTAATTATATATTTTACCTGCATCATATATATCCTACTCTACGTTAATTATAATCATAATTTACACAGACGTACAGTACTAAAACATAATGCAGCTTTTAATAATTAAAAAGTATACTAGTTACTGTAGCTACGTACCCTATATATATATATATAACAAAATTAAATATTTAAATTATTTTTTACTAAAAGTATAAATTAATTAATTGAATATATATATATATATATTTGATTTTGCACAATATAATTTCTAAAAGCTTATAATGAATGAAATATGTTGTTAATTGTCTACAATGCTAATTTTTCGTTTCTAATTATTACAATTGAAAACTTTTGTACAATAATTGTCGCTACTAAAATCATGAAAATTATTATTATGATGAAAAAGAACAAGAAAAACTCACATCAGTAATTAAGGCATATAACTATTGACATTACTAATTAATATAATTATTTGATTTTTTGTCCATCCTTCATATTCTTTACTTCACTTTCTCTATAATTTGGCTAATATGATAAAGGTTTGGAGGTGGCATGTTCCTAAATTGTGCATGCAAAAATCTACCAAATTAATTATAGAGGGCAAAATATTTTTTTAATCTCATAAAATAAGGGTAGAATTTTTTCTTTGATACTACAACTGTGATAGATGTTGTTTTTAGTCCCATAAAACTTATAATTATGCATTTTTAGTCCCAAAAAGTCATATGCATTGTGATTTTGAGACTAAAAAGATATGATTGTGAGTTTTATGAGATAAAAAATATCACTTGTCATAGTTGTGGTATAATAAAAAATTCTACCCTTATTTATAAAATTAAAAGAATATTTTGCCCAAATTTTTATTTTTGATTAATTGAATACAAAATTGAATTGAATAGAAGTAAGTTCAACCTGTATCAAATCACAAATCGAACATTTCAATCTAATATTCGGTATATCATTTTAACGTATCAAAATTTCAATGCGATTAATAAAAATGAACAGCTCCAAGCAAGACATGAAGAACGTGAAGTGTCCTATTCCAATTAAGCCACATTTAATTTATTTTGGCATATATGTTAGGTGAGGAGGTACGCCGAAATATCCCATCTGATGCTACACCTCCTTCAATAAATAAAAACTCGTGATTTTCATGGAATCCCATCACCCAACCTTTTATCTCCCATACTTTAATCTATAGCTATTTCCACCACTGCTTTCTTTCTTTTCCCATGTTAATATAAATCGTCCCATTGCTTTGTTTAAAAATATTAAATATTTTTCTTATGAGAATTCTATACGATCTTTACATTGAAATATTATCTATAAAATACACAATGCGATTTACATTTATCCTTTTTTTTTTTGCATTTCTTATATTATGATAGAAAATAAATGTTATAATCAAAATCCGGACCTTAATTCATCACAGATTTAAATCATCGGCATCCGTCACATCCATATAAGATAGATACATCCCACCCATACAAGCAAACACGAAGCTAAGATATACACATGTGTGTGTGTGTATTTGGCCAGA
The DNA here is from genome assembly GCF_000512975.1 of Sesamum indicum. Lineage (NCBI taxonomy): Eukaryota > Viridiplantae > Streptophyta > Magnoliopsida > Lamiales > Pedaliaceae > Sesamum > Sesamum indicum. The sequence continues at coordinate 16,873,648 of NC_026145.1, read as the reverse complement.
AAGGCAATGTAGACAAACAAAATAAGATTCAGCGGTTTTGAATCAAAGAGGGGACAAGGTTTAAATGATTTGATGGGATATTCAGAGTTAAGAATGTCTTGTGATTTCAAATCTCAGACAGAAACGCTGTGGAATTTTTAGGAATGAGGGTGAAAAATGTGGGTACTCAAACAGCCCTCCAGGAATAAAACCGTGTGGGTTTGTTAATCTTCATGTGAATCACAGTGATGCTAGCCCAATTGGTCCAGCCCAATAAGAACAGCCCAGCCCAAGGCTAACTACAGCCCAAGTCACTTAAAACTATATTAGATTACGGGTCTAGTTAATATAGTTCAACTCCTTTTGTGGCTGTATTGATAAGTAATCTGGATGATGTTTATTAAGCCTACCCTGCTTGGTGATGGTTAATGAAGTCAAATCCATTCAAATTTTACTATGCAACAAGTAAGGGGAAATGGTTTTATTTTCTGCCTATAGGAATCCTTTATACTGTCAAATATGTGCTGGGGCGCAAGGATGATATTCCTTAAGCCTGTCTTTCGAATTTTAAATGTCTGCCTCTAGTAGGAAACAGTTGTACTAGGTGATGATGCAGTCATTCTGGACTATAGGAGCAAAGGATGAAGCCGGCAATGGTTTGCTGAAGAATTTCAAATGCCAAAAGAAACCAACATTATAGCATAGCATTGATAGTTCAAGTTGATTTTCTGTTGGTCCTTACACAACTTCCTTCAGGAACAAAAGGCCAACTCAGAAGAACGCTTACATGCTTTTCTATACAGAATGGACAGAACCCTGAAGGCGTAAAACATGCAAGAAAGGGAGCAGCCCTTCTACCAGTTTAAGCCCTCTTCATAGTTGACTGCTATCAATCCTTTATTTTCACCAAAAACCGCATGAGGTAAAAAGCATTATATGCCAAGGAAAAAGCAGTTTCAACGTGTGGCAAAGTTTATCTTTCACTGGCACTGGCATATGTACACTCAAAAACCAGAGAGAGCAAAGAAAAGCAAGTACGAGGCTAAACCCCATATAGCCAATATCCGGTTATCAAACATGAATGCCAGCCAATCACTCAACTCACCTTGTTGATGCATGTAAAATTGATCCAATTGCAGAAACTCTACTCCGTGAACACTTGGTACAGAAATGAGAAGAATGAAGTGGAATATGTAGAGCTCAAGTCTGTAGAACAAGTTATAACAAAGCCAAAAGACATGATACGGTCTCCTAAGAATTTCATTTGAATGAACACTTGAAGAAATAATACACTGTGATGACTGATCATGAAGTTAAACAACCAGGGTAATAGTTAAAAGGCAAGACTTAATCTTCATGTCACTGCAAGAGAGTTTAAATCAAATTTTCAACTTCGATGCACCACCTGGAAAACTTTAATTGATATACCATAGAAGAAACGAAAAAATCGTTCTCTAATACAACACCAAAAGTAAAGAAAAGTTGCTCAAAATTTCCAATAGCCAAGTGAATCAACCATTAGACTTAGTAACACAGAGCTACGTACAAGTTGATAACTATCTGTCAGTCTCACCCCAAACCCCTAAAGATAACAAGACATGCGAATGGAAAAATCATTACTTTACATTCTTCTTTTTACAATTACTAAGAGAACCTGTAAAAACTGAAAAGCAGAAACCTATAAGTGAAATTATACACAATGAACGAACTATGATCACGTATTCATTCGTGAGGGAGGAGCAAACCAAGACAATGCAACACGATATTTAAACTCTTGTGTCAAGAATTTACCTGCCAAGGCAACCCCTCCCAATATTATGCACATATTTCTCAGTTCCATTCCAATCAACGGACATAAATCTTCATCTATTTAAATAAAAAGAAACTCACTGCTCAGTACCCGTTAAGCCAGTGAGATAAACCTGGGACTGAATGACTGTCCTCCCAACTTTGAACCCAGGAACAACAGTGAACTCAACTCTTTGCCTCGTTTTTCTTGGCAAATTACATTTTCCCAAAACATCCTCCATGTAGACCATTGAAAACTCTACTCCTCTCTCCACCTGAAATATCTCAACCGCAGGGTTAAATGAATATGCCAATTTCTGGAGCAGCCATATGGAGCTTGCCATCCTAACAAACGACTCATAAAACACAGTCAACGACTTCCATGAGTCCAACACCTTCTCCTTCCTATCTAAATTGCTAAAAATTGATGATTCCATTGTTGGATGAATAAGTTCCTCATACTTCCTCTTACAAAACCGTGAAAACTCACATTTTGGGTTCTTACCCAAAATCTCCATGGGATTGCTCGCAATATGTTCAATTAACTGCCTCAAATAACCATTGCTCTCACTATCAATTACACCATTTTCACTATGTTTAGGGCCATTCCCATTGCATATAGTATCGCTATCACATAATCCAAAATCATTCTTATCAAAATTTTGGAACATACCCAAACAAACATAAGAGAGAAATGCATACCGGAAATGCCCCTTTTTCGCATAATCCACCCCTGAATAAACGTAATTAGACGCTTCCTCCAAATCCCACCCAGCCCTCGTCATCAAATCAATTAACAACTTTGTAAAACAACGCAATGACTTAATTGAATCGCCCAACATTGCTTCAAAAACCCGAATTGTCAACAGAACCTCCATCCCTGGACCCATATTCTCCTCTTTCAAACCCAATTTTCGGGTTAAATTGGCACTAGAAGCCCGAATTTTATCCAATTTTTTCCTCAAATCCCTCACTTCATCATCCTTAACATCAATCTGGGATTGCAGGGAGTTAACTACAGTCTCCAAAATCCTGAGCTTGCTCTGATTCTCCTGCACTTGAAATTCCAAGAACGACGCCGCTGGAAAGTCAAAACCGCTATTCGAACCTAAGCTCCTGTTCTTCGAATCCTTGTAAAAGTTCTTCATCTCAGTCAATTTCTGGAGAATTGAGACAATCGACTTATCAGCCAGTTCGAGGGCATCCTTGTCAATATCCGGCACATGGGCTGCCTGAAATTGCAAATACGAAGCTTCGAAGGAGGAGAGAGTGGCAAAGAGAGAAGGAACTAAAGCTCTGATTAAATGGGCACCCGAATAATCCGGGCTGGAACTCGAGTCCGGTTTAATGACGACAACCTTCTGGTCAGGGATGAATTCCTCAGCGGAGTCGAGGAGTAGGGTGACGTCACCATCGGAGTCGGCGGCGGCTGAATCTTCGGCGAAGAGCTCGTAGGTTTTGGTCCTGAAAGCGAGGGCGAATTTCTGGAACATATCGGAGATTTGCTGCGGCTGCTTGGACGACGCGCCGCCTTCCATCTCCACCATCTCCCGAATCCTATACATATACAATTGCGCCCTATATCTGGGACTGGGATAATGCAAATTCAGAGCCTGGTGTCGCGGTTGGAGGGTGTATGGATATGGAGGTGCTTTGGAATGACTTGGAAGGAAGGAATGTGTGCGTGAGTGAGTGTCTCTGTCGCTGTTCTGTTGTGTTCTGCTCTGTGTGTGAAAACTGAAATGTGGAATGTAATATGATTATATGAGTAGTGGGAGTTTGCTTTTATCATTTTCTTCTGCTCTTCGCTTTTTCTATTTTCTTTAGAGCAACGCCCCTCTAACTCTAATTTAATGTTTTTTCTCTTACCTTTTCTCCCCCCATTTAAAAGGTTAAAAATTCAAGAGTAATTTTATTCACTCATCTTTGAGTCCACACGAAACTATCATTGTTCAAATTTATTTGAATTATTATCGATATTATAAATTGAATTTGAATTTGATTTGTTTATTACTCTAATTGAACTCAAATGAGTTTTAATTAGATCAAACATGAGTAGTTTGATATATTTAGTATATTTTTATCATTTTTGTACTAATTGAGTCGGGGGGCCGAAAGCTTATCGAACAAAAATTATTTGTTCAAATTTGATTTTTTAAACTTAATAAGTTTTAATTGAGTATTAAATAATTTAATTTATTTTTTTACCCCTAAATTTAAGACCATGTGCCTTAATAAATAGAATAAATGGATAGTAAAAAGTTAGGTTAGGGTTGAATAAATTGGTAATTTGGTAGCATAACCCTACCCCAACTTGAACTGAACTCACCAACTTGATGGTACAAAATTGTATGTTACTTATTCACATACCAACCAAGAACGGAAAATACCAAACCTTTGTTAAAGAGTAAATAAAATATGAATACTTTAACAAAAGGAGGTTTTATGTTTTTATTAGTATCAAATATTTTGTTCCCTTTTTTTATCTATATCTATATTATCTATATCTATATTATATAAAAAGAAAGGCCCTCCGATCTCCATACTTACAAATAACGGTTAATGACATCGCAGCAACAATTTTTGTTAAAGCAAAAAAATACCCTTCAACTAATAATATAACTAACTTATTCAACATTTCAAATTTTATATTAACTAATAAATTCTTTTTTTTTCTTTCTTTTTTTAATGTAATATATTAATTTATATATTTAACTCTTATATAATATATTTTAAAGCGTGAAAGATTATTTATTATATACACGTAGGAACAACGTGCCACAACAGTCAGGGTAAAAAAAGAAAAGTTCATTTTTACTCATAAATAACAATTACTTACATAGTGTAATGTCCATAGTGTCGTATTATATATGAAATAATGGTCTGAATTTTCATAATAAGTTGTCTATAACCAATTTACCTCTATATTATATTGTGCGTATTTGTCAAAAATTAAGATCCTGATTTATTTGAAATAAATATAAATTAAAAATGTCATTTAATCTTGCAATAATTAATAAAATTTATGCCCTTTTTCCCTTTCTGGAAAGAAAAAAAAATAAAAAAAACTATATCATTAGCATCAAAATATTTTGTTGTTGTAGAGTCCTAGGGGGCCAACGGTAACAAGAGGAATGATAGAGTAACAGCGAAAATGCGGAGCGAGTGGGTGGCCGACCAATAGACAAATAGGAAAAAGTCCGACTTTCAAAGTCTTCCTGTTTTCGGCTGTGGTGTGGAACAACAAAGTTGTAGACTTGTAGTACTCCATAATGAAAGGGATGAAATTCATAAACATCGATTCTACAAATTTAAATATATTTATTAAAAGACGTAATATATGTGAGTTGTAATTTCAAGTTTAAATCTTATTAAAAATAAAAAAAAATTATCAATTTATATAAGTGCATTATAAATTAATGGAAGAAAAAAAAAGACGATAAGCTAATTATGTTTCTCTGGTTGGCTCAACAAAGGGAGGTCAATCCCTATGTTGTGGTAGAGCTAACTGAGCATCTCGCATCCTCATCAATTTATAATACTTGATTTACTAATAACTGATTTGATTATTACTATGTCGATAGTAATCAAATTCAACGAATTCTAAACAAATTGTCGGAAAAAATAATTAAAAACCAATCTCGAGAAAATTAAAGAAATTTGAACTACTACCTAAAATTTGACTTGTTATGGATTGTGGAAGAGAATTGAAAGAAAAAGGAGAAAGAGAGAATGGTTTTGGTGGAAGGTTGGAGTTTGTTAGAGTTTCAAGTCAAAAATGGGGAGATTTTAAAAGTATATTGACCAAAGAGAAGAAGACAAAAGCCACAAAACAATAAAGGCCTCACTCCTTCTCTATTTAATATTTATTGGTGCCATGTTTGGGGGGTAGTTTTATTGTGTAATTAGTTGTCTGTCATTTGTTTTTTTCTCTCTTTTCTTTCATTTCCTAAGTAGGAATAATCTTAAAGATGCTTTAGAAGATGTTTGTTGGGCCATCAAGAGTAGCTGGGAACTGGGAAAGCCTGTGGCTGTACAGTACTCCACTTGCTCTAATCATTGTCATTTCTAGTTCTTGTCAGCCCAAATTACATTGTTATTCATGTAATTGTGAGTTGTGATATATTTATTCCTGTATTTTTTTCTTGACAAAATTATCCTCATAAACCAAAACAAAACCTATACCTTTTTTATCTTTGTTCTCATCGTCTTCACGTATTAGATGTTTTATAAATGCATATAATGTTCCCTAAATAAAAATATATTAAAAGGTAAATTTGTCATAAACATAATTTCATTTCATTACTAATTGTTCCTTTATGATTACCAATCATGTGAATAGAATCAACTAAGGTATGATCATTTCATTGCTATATATTCCTTGTGTATACCAATCATAAGAGTGCTATTCAAGTATGATTCCTTTTCCATCCTTATTCCGTTCTCTCTCAATCTCAAACTACATTTCAATCATGCACTTAATCTTGTTTTTGGCCCATTTAGTCCTGAACTCTGCATATTTCGTCCTATGATGACAAAAAAATTGGTCATCCATAAATTGTTCTGTCAAAATATATTGTAAAAAAAGACATAGCAATAACGTGTCAACTTACGTGGCACATGGCAATGATATGTCAAGACATGTGGCATGTCATTTTTCCAACAATACATGTTTGGCTAAAAAAAATTTATGGGGATCAAATTCGACGTATCAATACCAAATGTACGAGTTTCAAAATTAAATAGATTAAAATAAAAGGTTAGATGTGTGAGAAAAACATAAATTACATGAGATTATTTAGAACTACTAAAGATGCATGACTAAATGTGTGGAACCCAAATAAAAATATAAGTTTACCTTTTTGTTATGTTATTAAAAAATAGGAGATATATTTGATTGTTCTATCATTGTTTTTGTGGTTTAATTTCATGTTTTTGCTCCACACAATACTTAATAACTTTTTATCAAAAAATCAAGATTTTAGAGGCCACTGCAAATATAAAGTTTGTCGTTTTATATAAGTATGTAAACTGGCGATATATAATAAATTTATAATACTTGATGTAATAACTGTAAAATTGAATATTTATTAACACATTAGACGTGTCGTAAATTGCAAGGGGCAATTTATAATACTGGTTTAGTGGAAATGATCCTTTAACTATGTCATGGATTAGAATATTTAATTGAGTAGAGATTATTACATAATTAAGAAGTGGGTGACAATGAATAGGATTCTCCACCCACCAATCCATACTTTACTCAAGAAAATAGAGATTCGTTATCTTTGTCGTAGCCAAAAAATAATAATGGGGGTGGGTAAGGGTTTCTTCTTATTGTCACGCGGACCACTGCCCCTCCTCCTCCTCGTCGCATATCATTAGTTGTCTGTACGGACTACGTTGTCACCTTTGCTCAAGTCATAGTATTGGTAGGGCGTAGCCCACCATTTTGTTTGCCCTAATTATTAAAAACTAAAACTAAGGGACGGACAATTATCATTTTTTGTCATCGAAGGCGACATTTCTTTAGGACAAGAATCACATCTACATCATACTCCTCAAATTAATGAAATATTGTCCTTCTCCCCAATTTATGAGGATTATAAGACATTGCTTATTTTTGTGTATGAAATAAATACATATAATTATTTATGTATATAGATTACTATCCTAATCAGACTAGCAAAGAAATTATCATTAATATATAAGGTAAACTATAATAGGTTACTTTAAAAAATTATTATAATTATAAGTATCTCCCTCAAATTAACGAATGTCTTATAAATTCTCCTTCACGACGTGATAATTCATTGTAGGAAGTATTTATTAAACGATGTTAATCCAAAAATAATATTTATAATTTTTTAAATAATAAAGAGATATTTATAATTATAACAAATTTTGAGAGCCCGTTTTAATTTATCCTTAATATATATATATATATATGTAACTTTTTTATATTCACAATTGAAGAAAAAGTAGGTGATGATGCTGTCAATACTTTGATTGGTCTAAAGATTTCGAATGGCGAGCCCAACTAATCGTACATTTGTCCAGATTGAGGAGAAAAGTGAAGCCCAGCTACAACTTCAATCCTAGCCCAACATCTTACTGGACAATTTTAAAACACGAAAAGCCCAAAAATGGCCACAATATGAAAAGTGAAAGCAAAAAACCATTTTCCTCTAAACGAAAAAAAAAAAGGAAAAAAAAAGAGAGAATCGGGACTCGGGCACATTATTTGGTTTTCTCACACCATAAAATCAAACTTAAAAAAAGTTTTTTATTATATATATATATATATATTTCAATTTGGGTGGGGGTGGGGGGTCTAAGGTCATTTATCATACTTCAATAACACAACAATGTACGATCATATAAATCCCATACTAAAGTGTCTCTTTAATATAAAAATAATTAAAAATCTGACGAGAATTGAAAGATAAGTTTCTTTTCTTTTTTCTTTTTTGGTTTTCTAACATTGTGGATGATATGGATGTAATAATTGTTGTTGTTCCGTGGAGAGTGTGTTTGAGGCAAATCCAAAGAGATGAAGTGGAGATATATGGCATTAATTAATGAATGAGGTGTTTGTGTCTGGAAATTTTAGGGTTTTTTACAGAAATGTAAGAGAAAAGACACAGAAAATAAAAAAACATAATGGGTTTGTTGAATGACATTTAAGGAAATGGTGGGAGGGTATTGTATTTGTTTGCAATATAGGTATATAGCACAATTTTGGGTGGTTGAAATGCAGACAAAGAGGAGTTTGGGAAAATGGCAACACACAGCAGCAGCAAGTACTGAAAGCCAGCACTGCACCCAACCCCCAGGCTGCAAACAACAGTGTTTGATTAAATTTATTTAAAACATTCTATAAGGTTGTACATTTGGTAAAACAAGATGACGAGTATGTAAGAAGACGTTAATAATGTAGTTTGTTTATATTTTAGGAATAAGCTAAAAATTCTTTACTTTTTTTTTTTTTTAAAAAAAAGCGAGTATATAAGCTTATGCCATCTTATTCTTGATTTTATAATCTTTTTTTATATATAAACTCCTGAAAGCTCGTTTGGTGCTCCCGGAATTTGACTAAAAAAGACAAAAATAAATAACATCGTTTATTGAAAAAATAGGGAGTAATGATATTTAAGTAAGTGAAATATTTAAAAACGAAACCAAACAAGGCCTTAACAAGAGTTGAAATTCTCGGGTAACGCGCTGTTTTGGGGGGTTGGAATTGTATGTGAAGGGGGTAGGGAGTGTTGATTATTACAATTATTCAATTTTGTATTTTGTTGTTGTGCTGTCTCATTGTTCACTAAAATCCCATTTTCATTGCTATAGGAAAGGAAAGAATTCTAGTTATTATATTCGAATGTGTGGAGTGAAAAGACAAAAGTGGGCTTACAAAAAAGGGAAAGCCAGAAATAGCAATGGTATAGTTTCAAGGTGAGACTGAGGGCACTGCAAGAAGGATTACAGAAAGCTGAAAAGGGAAAACACCCTCTACTTTCTTGTTTTACTCTAACATACATACATCCATCCCTTCCCACCCCAACTCCATATTCAAATTTCCCAACCCATTCATCTTCAAATCTTGTGGCTCAGATGGATTTGAAATCCTTCCATTCAATTTTGTCAACCAGACACAATTAAAAATTAAATACATTTTGTATTCCTAAAATATGCATACAAACGCATTCACTGTCTAGAGTATAAAACGTTAAAAAATAAAGTTTTGAGTTAGAACAAATAACACATTCTTACCTACCTCCTTAAACTATGTTTTATGGCAAAACTTCATCATATACTATTTTTAGTGATTTTGAATAATAATTGCCTAATTCATAAATTTTTGAAAAATAATAATATATAAAAATGTATATAAGCTTAATTATTATTCAAATAATCCTCGATCATGATCAAACAATTTTGATTTTTCCATACACGAGTTCCTGAATTCGAGCTATAACTATTATTCAAATAATGAGTTTGTCGGTGTAGTCTGTGCCATAATTTAAATCAACATAAAAATACTTTATAAACATCTTTTGAGTTAAATTACATCAACAACCCCATAAGGAGTATATTTGTAATTTGTAAAGAGTGGATAGTGTTGGTGAAAGTACATTAATTTGATTTAAACTAAAAAACATTTGGATAGATTCTTGAAATGCATGCATGTAACACGCAATCATTATGGAGATACGAGATTAATTTCTTTTTCTTGTCAAATATTAGGATTGTGTGAAACTGGGTTTAATGTCGTAGTTGTGGTTGGGATGTATTACACCCACCTAGACTAGTATACACTACATGATGATAGTGACAAAGCATACTTCCAATATGGTCGATTTATTTATTTGGAGAAATAATATGGTCGATTTCACATGCCACAAATTACACCACTTGGAACACCTCCAATTTCTATTTCCTTTCCCTTTCATGTTTTGCTTGTCGGTCATAATATTATTGTAGTAATAAGCACAATTTTCTATGGGTCGACACAATTTTTGAACTACATCATACCCAATATGAGTATGGTAAATTTAGTCCATATCATATTTGAAAATATACGAAATAATACTATATTTATTATATAATTTAAAAAAAATAATTTAAAATTGGTGTGTAATTCACAAAGGACGACCAATCACATAACCACTGTTATAATAAATATTTTAGTAGTTGATTTATAAGTTATGATTAAAAAGATTTATCAACCTTTTAAGCATGGAAGTATATATAACCAATCTTAACGACTCAAACAAGAAGAATAATATTGAATTCGGATAGACTGATGATATATATATAAAATATAATTTTAATTTTGAAAGGGCTGAAAATTAGAATTATCCGAAAACAGAGTGAGAAATAAAAGATTGGGGGTTTGTATTTTGGCGGTATCCCAATAAAGATGGTATTGGTGGTAGCTAAGCCAAACATTTGTCACTTGAGATACGGTGAGTGAATGATGGGTGAGTTTAAACAACATATACATACATACATACATCTTCCCCCATTTGTTTTACTAATGGGTCTTTTCCATTTTTCACCGAGAAGTGAGAAAAAAGTCACCATCTCTCTCTCTCTCTCTCTCTCGTCTTGTCATTTAGCTACTACTACTACTACTACCCATCTGTTCACACAGAGAGAGAGAGAGAGAGAGAGATGATTAGGCAGCCACCCAACCATACACGTACAAGTCTATCTAGGGTTTCGGGATGGCTTCTATAATTATTTTTAGGTTTTAAGAAAAAGATATTCACCCAAACAAACCTTTTCCACTTCTATTAATTTTAAATCCTCAAATTACAGAAGAAAGAGGGTAACAGGTTGTGGCTTATCTTGCAAGATTTTTCAGTATTTAATGTTTTGGAAATTTGTAAGCTATTAAATGCAAATCTATTAAAAAAGTTTAATTATATAGTCAGTAGAAAAACATATATTATACTGATATAGCATAATTCACATGATTTATTATTTTCTATTTTTAATTTCAAATGAAAATCTAAATATTCAAAATGTTGTATTTTTCCCACTCCAAAATAATAAAAAGGGTAGAGTTTGATAATTATATAATAATTTGTAAGATATGAGAATGAATTTGATGTGTAAAAGGTAATTAGAAATGGTGGTGTATTTGTATATAGATAAGACAAAAAGCAAAATAGGGAGTGGTACAATTACAAAATGAGGGAGGGGAGTAGAGAGTACGAAAGAATACTAAAAATTACAGAGCAGAAAAGAGCACTACTACAACAAAATACACACACACGCCATTCCCATTCCCATTCCCATTCCCACCATTAGCCCAAAAACTTTAAATGAGGCCAACCCCTCCACTCCTGTTCCTTCATTGATAACAGTAACACCAGTATCAGTTTTGCAGGCGCCGTTCTCCTCTTTTCTTACACCCTACATACACCATCACCCTCTCTCTCTCTCTCTCTCTATATATATATATATATACATACAAACACAAACATAGAAATTGAATATATTGATGTAGATATATATTAGTATTACATGTATGGTCATATATATATATACACACACTACAGAATACAGAGATCTTTCTCCCTGATATCCTGATGAACCCTTCTCCACCACTATCTTTATAACATACAGATTCTACCCAAAACTTTCAATTTCAAACCCAACAAAATATAAGTCATGGTGGGGTCTCTTTCTTACTCTCTTCTTTCTCTCTGAGTATTCCCTTTCTTTCATTTATTTCAAATCATCTGCCAAGAATTTGAGGGCTGGGTGAAATGAGTTAATTCCTCTTTTTTTTTCTTCCTTTTTTTTTTTTTTTGCTAATTTCAGTTGGATGCTTCAGAGGTTCCGGGGTGGTTGTCGGCCCTCTTGACGGAGAAGTTCTTCAATGCCTGCATAATTCACGAGGACGCAAGGAAAAATGAAAAGAACGTCTTTTGCTTGGACTGCTGTGAGGGAATTTGCCCTCACTGCTTCATCAGTCACCGCTCTCACCGCCTTCTACAGGTCTCAAATTCTTCAAAATTTGGTTTTCTCCAAAACAAAACTAAGAGTATTCCCCCCCGCCCCCTTGCATCCGTTGAAGTCCTCATGCTGGTACTTAAATTCAGCCTGTCTTCAAGAAAATTGTCTTTTCAGTTCTTTGTCTTTATGTACTCAGCAGCTTTGAGTTTAAAACTGTAGTATTTAATTTTCTTGAAATTTTGTTGCATGTTTCACTTCTTTTTGGGTCATAGATGGTTTGATTTCTTTTTTTCCTTTTGTTCTCAGATAAGGAGGTATGTGTATCACGATGTTATAAGGCTTGTCGATGCTGATAAACTGATGGACTGTGCTCAAGTGCAAGTAAGTTTGAGAGGAGCTACAAGAATCTACTGCAATTACATAATCTGAATGGGAATAATGATCTCCTTGTTGAATATATGCCTTTCCCGTTTATACCTTTTTCAACAAGTGTAATTCCTTTTCAATTGGGGTTTCTAAAAACTTTCATTCTCTTTTCTGCAGTCTTATACCACTAACAGTGCAAAAGTAGTATTCTTGAATCAGAGGCCTCAGACAAGGCCACCGAGAGCTTCCGGCAACCTCTGCATCACTTGTGACAGGAACCTGCAAGAATCCTCTCTTTTCTGCTCTCTCTCCTGCAAGGTGCATGCAGTTTTTTTACACATACACGCAGTAAAAAAAACCCTAAAATTTCTTGAATTTTCAATACGCTTTACAAAATTACGACGTGTTTGGATTTGAATTTACAAAACCAAATTCGGAAAATATTTTCCATTTCTCTCATCTGGGTAGTTTGTTGGTCCACCCACTCACACACATATTAGGGGTTTTATTACCTTGGCGAATTTGTAATATTTTTGCAAGTTTTGATTTCGACCCATTAAATATTTTCCATGTTTCTCATCTTGGTGGTCTTTATCCTTTCGGACAGCTTCAACATATACTCAGAAGTGGGTGCAAGCTCTCTATGTATCTTCGCAAATGTGAATTTCTGGCTCTGCCTGAACCGGGTCTAGACGATGGACAGATGACGCCTGACTCGGTGCTTGAACATGCTGGTTCCATGAGGACGGAATCCGGTTCAAGCAGCGGTGGCGGAGCCGGGTTAATAGAATGCCCTAACCTTAGCTGCACAGCGACGACAGAGGTTGTGAAAAAGAAAAGAAGCAATCTACCAGGCTGCCGGTCCGCGATGAGACCCGCTTGTAGACCAGCTAATGAAATCTCAGAGTCGATGATGAACCGGAGGAAGGGTACGCCGCACCGGTCTCCGCTTCATTGATATGTGTACTGACTGAGTAGTGGTTGATGGGAGAGGGGAACTTAAGTAAAAAGGGTGGTTGAGGGCAAAATCGGTATTTGAACTTTATCTACCAAGGGCATTTTAGGGTTATGACCTGACCTCCCAAATTTTGTAGAGTACACTTGTTTTCCCCTCCCCCTGTTCGATACTAAGTTATAAATGGTTACTTTCTACTTGCTTCTTTTCGACTAGTGAAAGTGACTCCATAGGGACCATTTTGCTACCCTTTTAACTTGGCACTAATCAAATTTAGTCCCATGAATGACTTGAAATTAGTGGACCCTTTTGATTTTGATTGCATATATATATTTATACTCGATGGTTAATCCAATGATTATTGTTTGTTATTAAGTAAGTGTTTAGTACTACTTAACTACATTGTGGCCTTGATTTTGTCATCTCTTTTTTTGTCTTCTTTTTGTTCTATGGCTCTTGCTCTCATATCACCTGCTATGAGAATATCAAATCCTGTGAATCATGAATTTCAACTTAATATAGGTGTTGCTACGAATTATAATGTGAATCCCGCAACTTTAGCACAATCTAGGCATTGTGGTTGACTAGGTATATGAATATAGATACTAAATAGTGTGAATCATACCACTCATCATATGTGATATCAAGTATACTGTTTGATATTTTCATATTCAGTCTTACCGATCGGCATAATATAGGTCTCATTGCTAATTTGACATAAAATATAATATTTGGTATCGTTATATTCAATAATACCGTTCAACATAATTTAGGTCCCACTGCTAATGTGACGTGAAGTATATTATTTGGTATTTTCAAATTCAATTTTACAGTAAACCATAATGTAGGTCGTACTGTTGATGTGACTTGAAGTAGATCATTTGGTATTTTTATACTCAATCATATCTTTCAATATGATGTAGGTCCTACTGCTGATGTGACATGAGATGTAATATTTTGTGTCTTTATTTTCAATCCGGATATGAAAATATAACTTACTATGTTTTTTCTAATATGATCTAATATTTAAATGACAAAGTACATATGTTGGATTGTAAATGTGATCCTAGTGTAGTTGAGGTTTTGAAGTGGGAGTGTTTGGTCCCAAGTCTTTATGATGTTTGGTTGTTTGTTTCTTCAATTTGTTCAAATGGGCATTATGAGTCTTGGTGTCTAGTTGACGTGTGAAACTATCAAACAGTTATATGCTTGTGTTGGATTCAAATAAAAATCACAATTATATTCTTTGTAATCTTGTTATCTAATGACATTTCTTAAATATGTTATCATTTACAAGTTTCTTGAAATATACCGATGAAGTTTGTGACTTTATAAGTATCATATACCATTTAAAGTTTTCATATGGTTAATCTTATAGTGTACACAAATACTGGATTGGTTAGATTTAGTGTACTTGATAGTATCGACCAAAGTATTATTATTGTAATAGTTTGTTAGATATTGATATCTGATAGGAATGATTGCATTCAATTTAATTCAATTAATAATATTTCATCGCTCTTACTTCAAAAAAATATGATACTAAATTGAAGGGATAATTATACTCTCCTCCCATGATATTTGATGTAGTTATATGTAAATAGTATGTGATTTGAAAAATAACATCTAGTACCTTTTGATTTTGTCTAACAAATAAATCTCCGTTAGTCAAATTTGTTGATATTAATAAAAAGAACATATAAGAATTTATATTTATCCACGATTGACTTGTTACTAATTTTTTGCAAGTCAAATGAATCCTTTCATGACCAAATTACGCTTATATATACATTCACACGTTACTGTATGTGATGTGATATATTTTCATCATTACAAGGGTAGTTTAGTTAGAAAAAAGTAATTTGGCCTACAATAAGTCGTAAGTAATTGAACCGACATTAAGTATCAATTTTTATTTAATTTTTATATTAATATGAACAAATTCAGTAAATTTTGACTACGAATGGACTTATTTGATACACGAAAGTAAACTAAAAAAATATTAAATATAACTTTTTTCAAATCACAGGAAATTTATGTATAATTATACCAAATTTCAAGAAAAATGAGTGTAATTGTCCCTAAATTGAATGCATCATTAATTCCCATCCCCTTGATTAAAAGCATGTTGTTTCAATTTTGGTTGTGGTTGGTTGGTGGAGGAAATCTTTAAATTAATTCAACAAGTACTCTTCTTGCTGAGTTCTGCCGATCTTCAAACTTTAATACACAGGATTACAATCATTTCATAGTAGCAATTAGGTGGGGCTGGGTGTACTAGGCCACGCATGCTTTTAATGGCAATTATCATGTACAGATTTCGGTATTTATTGCCACCTCAATGGAAACAAAATCCCAAAGAATTTCCTCAACTCAACAAATTATTAATTTCAATATTTTTTGGTAAAATATTAATATAAATGCATATAAATAAGGAGTTGAAGAGGAGTAGTTGGTCAGTTCATAATGCATAATAAACCTTATAAATGTAATATGTTGGCCATTAAATTATTTCTCCACATAGCAACTACCTAAAGTCTGGATAAAATTATAATTTTCATTTTGTTCTAAGCTAATTTTAATTTAGTGTTTAATTAGTATAAGTATCGATTATCGTCGATAAAATCTTCATATTATCCTAATGCGCTCGGGATTTAGTATTTATACCCCCTCAAATATTTTTTTCTCGAGTTCGAAGCTAAGGAGGCGGACTCTTATTGAAGATCTTTTGGTCATTATTGTCCTACTGAACCCTGATGCCAATCGAGTATGAAGAACAAAATTCTAGAATTTTAATATAGTATTAGGATATAGTCTATTAAACATGCAAAATTTAATAGCCATGACTTAAATGGCTAAGCTGATCCTGCTCGTCTTTTCCCACATCTGTTCCGCCAAAAATAAAAATAAAAAAAAAACTCGAGAAAGAATTTTATTGGATTTTTTAATTATTTTTTTAGGGGAGCAATATTTGAAATGTTAAGATGTATTATTGATTAAATGGGATATTTAAAGACTAATTAAATACAAGAAATAATACATCTTATTCAAATTATGAGGCACGCAATTTCCATCAAATACATAAAATAAAAAGAGGAGGGAGGGAGTAATATTGGTAGACATGAATCGAACTATAATCATGCCTAATTTCGCATGGTGTAATTGAGAGAGGTATTATTATAGTTGGAAAAACAATGGATAATAATAAAGATAAACAATCTGACATAAATCAATAATTATTTATGTGTATATAGATTATTTAATTATATACGTATTTAATTGTAAATTGAGTTAATCTTTAACAACGGAAGTATAACGATTCACATCTCTGAATTTGGCTCGTCTACAATTTCATGCATGAACACGTCGTCTTTCTCATTATCTTAAAGATCATCCTGCGACCACTTTTAAGATTACTCCACGTTGGATGTTATTCCAAATATTATGCAAATCACGAACATACCTTACTTGCATCGTCGAATACTACAAGATTAAACTCACTCGTTTATACACCCCAAATTTAATAAGTTTATGGTAATGCTTCAAGAAAAAAACATAAAGAGAAATATAGAGAGAGTCTATTTGGAGGAATACAAAGTTTATTTCAAACATATTATCTCAAATTAGTCAGTATCTCAACATGTATTTTGAATATTAGAAACTCTATTGAATAGAATTTATGTTAATGGATTCTTTATCTTAACATCAAGTTATAAGACTTTAAACTCTATATTGAATATGAATGCATATTAAATTATGGCTCCATAAACTTAACTCAATGTCCAACAATAACATCAATAATAATAATAATAATATGGATAGGTTACGACGAACTCCCATAAGATTTGGCATAATTAAGAATACCCTCGTTGTTTAAAAATTTATCAATGTCACCTGATTTTAATGGTTGTTTACAATTAGCTCATTCCTTTAGTCCCCGTTAGATTTTCATCCATTTTTATGGTGAACTGACCGAAATATCTTTGTAGATTAAAAATTATAATTTTATTTATTTCTTAAATTTTTTTAGTTTTTTATTGACTAAATGAATAATTTTTTTAAATATTGAGGGAATATTCACAATTATGCTAAATTTTAAAAAATAATATTGTAAGTTATCCTAATAATAATCACAATAATAATAATAATAATAATAGAGCAATCCCAGTAATAAAACACTAATGCACGCATATTTATTTGGTCACACGTGCTTAGTCATCGACGAAATTCATTGAATTAATTATATGTTCTTTTTCCCCTCTTCTCACATCTTTCTTATTTAAAATTTTCTTTTTATATGTCATAATTACTTTTTTTTTGGGATCATGTCAATCATTTTAGTTTGATTTTTGTTTTCATTAAAATCGCTCATTGCCTTCGTTGGTTGATTTCGTCGGGGGCAATACAGAGACCCAGAAAACGAAATTACTCTCGCTTTCAAATTCTCGATCTTTTTCTCCTTTACCGATTTCCTAATCTCGAAACTTTCAGATTATTTTTAGATATAATTTTGTTGATAGAAGCCGAAATTCAGAAACATGAGCATGGGAGATTTTCTCGGTATTCAGCCCTCAGAGCTGAAATTCCCATGTAAGCGAATTTCTTAGGATTTTTTTCGGCTTTTTTTGTTCGTTTTCCTATAAAGCTGAAGAGAATAGAAAAAGAGAATGCTGTCTACTTTATGGGTTTTTTCTCGTAAGCTGCTGTAGGATACTTTCTGAGGTTCTTTTTTGTGTTTCCCTTTAGGTTTTCATCAATCAAAGATTTTATATTTTATGTGTTAATCTCTTTTTGGTTGCAAATAAATGAGAAGAGTGTTTCTTTCAATTTCAATTTTGATGAGTTAATTTTGTATGTATGGGTTTTGATTATCTTTTATGTGGGCTCGTGGATACAGTTGAATTGAGGAAGCAGAGCTCATGTTCTATGCAGTTGACCAATAAGACTGATCAGTATGTTGCATTTAAGGTTAATATCTTTTCTCTAAATCATAATTTTAGTTTAAGTATTTTAATGCTTCTGTGAGATGTTGGGTAGAAGTTAATAAGCTGTCTGAATTATGATGAGTTATTGATTGAAAAGGTGAAAACAACCAACCCCAAAAGGTACTGCGTTCGCCCTAATGCCGGCGTTGTTTTGCCCAATTCTGTGTGCAATGTCACAGGTGAATAACGGCCTATGTCCTTTCTGGAGATTTCTCTCTTCGATTGTGTTGTTTTTGCAATTTTCGGCTTATATACTGAAATCTGGTTGATTGGTTCTCTTTGTTTCTTTTTATGTGGTTTTGTAGTCACTATGCAAGCGCAAAAAGAGGCTCCTCCTGATATGCAATGTAGGGATAAGTTTCTGGTTCAGAGTGTTATTGCTCCAGAAGGTGCAACTAATAAGGATGTAACACCAGAAATGGTGGGTTGAGTATGTTAGAAAGTGATGACTTGTGAAGCCTTGTAAGCTTGTCTTTGTATTACTTCCGTCAATCATTTTGCAGTTTAACAAGGAGGACGGGAAGCTTGTTGATGACTTCAGATTGAGGGTTGTTTTTGTTCCAGCTAACCGTCCCTCTCCAGTACCTGAAGGAGATGAAGAAGGGACTTCTCCTGGAACGTCTTCAGCTGAGGATGAGATTAAAAAATCTTCATTGCCTGAAGCTGTGAGTGTGATTCGTACTTGTTTTTTGTTTTCCTAACTCAGTTATGGTCAAAATTGTTATTTCAGTCCCTTCAAGTTCCAGCTAGCATTCACGGTAATAGTTTGAAATAATTACGTGGTGTTTGTTTGATATAACTATGAGAACTTCATGTGGTGTTTGATGGAATCGCATGTTCATAAAAGTTCAAAGATGTCTTCTAGTAGTATTGATGGTATAGAATATTTATCTTTTTATGACGTAACCGAGTTCCCCTGTTCATTCTTGGATGCTTCATCTCCTACAATGAAGGTAGTGGGAAGCAAATGTCTATGAAGCATTGGGGATCTACAGGTTGTTGGTCTTAACACTACCTTTGTTGAAAAGCTTTCAGTTAAATGGAACAGTAGCAAATCATGCATTTGAGTGAGTTTTAGGAGAAAGCTTGAATTAGACCATCTTAGAATAAGGCCTGAAATGCATGTTCTCTCACTGTAACATTTTATCTAAGAAAATTATCAACAAAGTATGCAAATGGAAAGTCAGTTTCTCCATATCATCTTTTCTTCTTGTGTTTGCTAACATAACTGAGACAGACATTCACTTATGAAGGATCAAGGATATTTAGTTTGCTTTTAAAAAATTAATGCATTTAGTTTTGATGAGATATTAGTTTGCATAACTGAAGGGTTTGTCTTTTAGGTTTGAAATGCATGGTGTACTAACTAATATAACACAAGTAATTAGCAGTGAGAAGGATTTGAGATGACTCTAAAACTGCCTATGGTATATTCAACACAATAACCCAATGATGAATAAAGAGCAACATAACATAGAAATCCATGATAACTCAAAATCATCAGAGCAGTTACAATGTGTTTGTAACTTTAGATACAAAACATCTTTGGGGATTTACCTTGGCTTTTATGTAAGTTAACCTTCACCACAACTTCGGTGAAAAATTAAAAAGGAAGTCAACCAATTTGGAGGGTGGGATGGTTGGGTCAAACTGATTCCTTACATGGTTAACTGCAGTCTGTTCTTTTCATTTCCGGAGCTGCTTTATTCTAGATATTAAATGGTTGTGCCATTTTCTTCAAGGATCTACTATTTTCTATTTCAAAATTTTGTAATGTTTCTTGGGTAATGTTGCCACTAGATTTGATTTTTTTCTTTTATCTTCAGGCACAGTCAGTTGTCTCAAAGTTGAATGAGGAGAAAGCTTCTATTATTAAACAAAATCAAAAGCTGCTCGGAGAATTGGTATGCTTTGATATCTCTGCACTTGCACAAGCTTACTTATATCCTTTCTCTTAGAAAAGAATAACTACTTAGATTTGGATTCAGACATTTGCCTCGGGTGTTTATATAGCATACGTAATTGAAACGCATGTCTTTAAATTAAGTTGAGAGTCCACACCTACACGTACACATACTGATCTATGTTGGCGGTCAATGCCTTCAGAATGCAAGTTTTGGTGAGGCTTGTAATCACGAGAAGTATGCATCTGCTTCACTAATTTGTTTCTGTATTTAGTGATGCCATTAATCTGCCAATTCTATATCACCAAACATGCTATGCCACATTTGCTGGGCAGGAATTGATGCAAAAACGAAGCAGAGAAGGGCAACGTGGTGGCGTATCTGTTGTGGCAGTAGTGGTTGGGCTACTTCTGGGTATATTGGTGGGATACTTGATCAGGAAATAAAAGTTAATATGCAAGAAAGTCTACATTCTTTGTTCAAATGTCCTAAATTTGCACTCTACATTCTTTGTTCAGATGTCCTAAATTTGCACATCTGGTTTTGCCCTTCTTAATTCATGCAAAAAATTGCTGGATGTTCCATTATTTATCATCAGATTTTGGGGAGTTGGATTCTTTCAGAGTTTGGAGGTATCCTGCTTGTGATGGTGGCATGTACAATGAACCAAAGTTACAAATAAGATTCATGCATATGCTTACCCCGGATACTAAAAAATGCACTCAGTGTGCGTGTGGTGTTGTGTTTTTTTACGGTAATTAACAAATATTATTTGATGTTTGGAAAATTATTAATACCCCTTAAATAAAAAATAATTATGTTCGTAAAAGTATTTAAAATTATAATTCATAAAAGTAACTTGTATGTTCCCTAATAATGAGGAGGTGTTTATAATAATACCCAAATTTAAGAAAGGTGGTTGTAGTTTACCATTTTTCTAAAGAAAAAATAAAAACTATATATGTGCATATATAGATAATAATAATAGTTAAAAAAAAGCCTCTACGTTCTATTGTATAATAATAATTGCTGTATTTTTCCTTTCCCTTATATTGGGTTAATTGCAAAGCCTGTATTAATTTAGTTGAGATATTAACTGTTTTGGATCCCTTATATTGGGTTAATTGCAAAGCCTGTAATAATTTAGTTGAGATATTAATAACACTGTTTTGGAAAACTAAGCTTAGGAAAATTTTTCGATACACCTTCTAATGGAATTTTAATTAAAAAAAAAAAAGAAAAAAGAATTGGAATATTTGGTCACAATTAGCATCTCACTTTCAGCATCAGAAAATTACTTTATCTATACTAATATAAAAAGAAAAGTCCCTCCACATTTACGAACGGCGGTTATTAATTTAATTCAATTTTTTAAAATTTATATTAATTTAATTATTATTATTTTTTCTTTTTATTAATTAATGTAATATATTAATTTTTATATTTTATATTTATTTATAATATATTTTAAAGGGTAATTTTTTCTTTTTATTATATGCACTTACAAATCATATGCCATAACGGAATTTACTAAAACTGAAAGGGCATTTCGAAGCACTTCAAGAATTCCAGCCCTGGAAAGTGGAAACTACAGTTACAAACATGAAAAAAATATATTACTTCAAAATGACAAGATTGAGCCAGACAATGATCAGAGCATTTTTCTCATCTCTGCAAAACCAGATTAAACAAACTCATAGAGAAATACAAGAAACGAACATGCATTTATACAAATACAGACACACGCACACAGTATATATGTGTGAAAATACACCGTATCATATACAAAACATACAATTATATATACACGTACAGAGTACAGTACTGATAATGATGGATGGATGGTGATTAGTTATTCTTGCATATCACCAGCAGCTTCTTTGGTTTTGTTGGGTTTGCGGTAGGTCTCCTCAACATGCTTCGCCATCACAAAACCCGCCTTCAACAATTTGCTGACATTGGGTACGCTGTAATTCTGCGCAATGTATACTCCCAACAACGTCCCCGCCATCAATGTAAAGCTTCTTCTTATGATACTCATTCTCTCTCTCTCTCTCTTGTTGCTGTTCTTGGAGGATTTCAGACAATCAATTTGTTTAATATGAGAAGGATGTTGATGGGGTTAGTCTCCGATGATCAGTGGTGGTTATATACAGCTAGGTTTTGAGATCACATTACACCCACGTAAGCGAAACCCCTTGTTCAAGCGTCAACTCTTTAATTAGAACTAAATGTTTTATATTACAAAAGACAATTAAAAAAAAAAGAAATAATTAGAGAGCAATTTCCATGAAATCATGGCAGAGAAATTCCATGGAACATATCCAATACACTATGCTAATTATTAATCTTGTTTAGTGTCAATTTAGAGGCTCTTCTTTTAGTTGACATGATGACTAGGTCAAGTCCATAAGACTTTTGGCATGATATGCTAATGAAGTTTAGTTTAGTTGGCGAAATTAAGGCACCATGACTTTAGAGATCATAGATTTAAATTTCATCTTATGCATGGATGTTGTTTGTTACAATACCCAATTATCTTGTATCAGTCGAATTAACATTCTTACATTCATTAATCCCTTTGATATATAGAAGTCGAGGGATCTTAGTGAAGCATAACTTCATGACAAGTGATTGACCCTGGAGTTGGGGCTTTCCGGACCCAGTCTTTGTCTTTCTTTAATTATTACGACGCGTCGATTCTGTGTTAGCATCAACCTTACAAATTAGGATATTAATGATTCATTTGTTTTTTAGTCTAAATTCTAATGTATTTTTTTGTTTTATTTAATATTTAATATATATGCATCATGAACCTTTAGAAGCATAATTTGAACGATTATAAAATGGAGTGCCAATATTTTATTTTTTGTTTTATTTAATATTTAATATATAATTTATTTTAATTATTACATAGAGTAAATTGCTATTTTATTTTTATAAGGAAGTTGTTTGCCTATTTTATATAACATAGGTAGGCAGATTGCAATTCACCTTATTTATGTAATGTTGTTGTATATGTGATGATTCATTGTATACGAATAATTGTAATTTGAAATTCATAAATTCAAATTTGTCAATCCAAATGCACCACGAAGAAATTAAAAGTACCATAATGGGCACATTTCTTTTTTTCTTTCTTTTTTCTTTTTTTTTTAAATGCGTAGATGAATCATTCATTTAAACAAAGAATTTTGTAGTGGGGGGTCAGCAATTGAGTGGTTTAATCCCCATGGTAGGTTCCCACTCTTTTGCCTTCCATAAGCTATTCTCAGCAACAAAGTTGAAATAACTCCTACATTTCAACTTGGTTTCATCGTCCACCTCTGGCTTTCCTGCTTGATTGGCTAGCCAGTCCATGTACTCGTACGACACCTGATCACAAAATCTCATTACCATTTGAAATCATCAAATAAGCTAATTAATGGAAAACAAAATCCCATTAAATTTTGAAGGAGGTTAAAAATGGAAATTGGAAAAAGGGAAGAAGTAGGGAGAAAGTGGGAAAACCTGTTGAGCAAGGGTATGAGTGTAGTGTTTGGGTATCCCTTTCTCCTCCATATCCTGATAATGCCGCTCAACATCAGCCAACATCTCCTCTTGGGATGGCAGAACGCTCTTTCCAGATATAACTTTTGCTACCCATTTTGCTTGTAAGTCTATCACCAGACTCACTGCTGCCTGTTTTCATACACTAATTCATTTTACCCCATCATCATATTACTATATATCAGTTTGTAAGCTCTATTACAAAAAAAAAAAAATTAAAAAATAGACATTCTTAATTTGGGTTTTCAACTTTGTTCATATAAATTACGAAATTATTTTTTATTTTTTTATCTAAAATGTTTTGATAATTTATTTTGAAAATAAAATCTAATATTGTACAAGTTGATCCAAATAAAAATTATGAAATTACAAACAAGATTTGTTACTCAACTCACCCGATATGCGAGTCCAAGGAAGGCAAGGTTGGGAGCAAGTTTTGGAGGGAAGACATGTTTGTAGAGAGGTCCAACTCGATTATCATCCACCGTTACCATCCCCTTTGTTCTTAAGAAGGGGAAGTGGTAATTGTACCTATAATAATAACTGCATTTATTAAATAAAATATAAAATGTAATAAAATTAAAAGTTAAAAAAAAATAATTTTCAAACAAATGGGAAATTGAGAAAAGACTTTGAATCTATTACGAGGTTGAATAGCAATTTAGCCCTTGGGAATTGGGATATTAAAAATAGCATATTAACTGGAAAAAATATAACAATTTATCTCCTTAGATAATGAGATAAATTATTTCATTTTAAAAAATATATGGATAAATTGCTATTTATTTTTTCATAGAGGGTAATTTGCTCATTCGCAATATCATAGGGAGGTTGCTTGCATTTCCCCCCTATTATGAGTGTACCCGGTGCAATAAAGGATGACATCTGCATGAACACGAGCCCCATCTTCGAAAAAAACCACTCCGTGTTCATCAACACAATCCACCTGCAATTTATGTACATAAAATATATGTTTTTAAATATACAAAATTTGGAAATGATTTTATATTTACACTTCTTGATCTATAGATTATTTACACGTTTGTCTTTTGCATAAATATTGTCGACGTTTTAAAAAATTTGGTGTGATTTGTATAAATAATGTTATGCGTAATTTTTTAAAATGCATGAATTGTTTGTTTAAATAGACCATAATTAATTTGGAGTAGATATAATTTTTCCTAAAATTTTTTGTACAAAATATATTTGCGCACATAAAGTGAAATATAAGAATTGCAACTAATATAAGAAAAAAACAAAGGATAGGATTTTCATTGGTAAAGAAATAGAAGGGTAATAAAGTAAAAGCTCGCCTTGGAATGTTGCCAAATGTTGTCACCGTAATCCACCTTAGAAATTTGAATGTCGGGGTTTCTCGAGGAAAGATGAACTTCTTTTGCTACCTTGCAAATGTCTGCGGAAATATCAATTGCGCTTGGCCCCGCTCCGATCACCACCACAACCTACTCCGCCCACAAACATAAAAAATATACCATAGTATTTGGATTTATTTTTGAAGTGTTTTGGTTTATTTTATGGAGATAAAAAAATAAAAACAAAGATAAATAAGTATGTGTTAGAGGTAGTATATGTATGTTTGGATTTGTTTTCGGATATAATTTAAAATAAGTATTGTATGTTTAATGTTGTGTTTTGAGAGATAAAAATTACTGTTTATTGTCAAATCATGTCTTTTTTCTATATATATGTGTGTGTATATATATATTTATGCTAAAATAGTTAAACACCCAAATAAAATATTTTTGTATGATAACAAACATTGGGTATATTTTGACCCATTTTAAAGATAACTTGAAAATAATTGTACGTACATAATATTTTAAATATTACCTGATGCTGAAATGGGTCAGGTCCTCGGTAGTTGTGACTATGAATCTCTCCTCCACCCCATTTCTCTATGCCTTTTGCATAAATATTTTAATTTCAAAAACCCACAAAAATGAATAAACAAATTGCAAGAACCTTTATACGTGCATAGTTAATTGGACTAAATTGCAATTTGCACCCCTTAAAATAAGGTAATTTTGCACTTTTCACCCTCACAAAATTAAAACAAACACTTTGCACCTTAAAAAATCATTAATTTGGCGAATCTTGGGCCAACAACATATTTCAAAGTAGAAGACAACCTTATAAGGGCTGAATCGTCATAAAATCTATACTTTCAAGTCACTTATCTATTGAGGTCAATTTGGTATTTTCTTTTTCCTTATAAAATCCCAATGAGTATCATTATTTCTCCATTTATAACACTCTTTTAGAAGAGTAAATGAAACACTGTTTATTATTTCTTCCTTAAAAAAGTGAAGAAAATGAAAAGCAAAATAAAGATATTTGAAGGGGTTTCAGGAAAAGAAACACTATAAAATGACCCGTGGAATTTTTTTGACGATTTTGCCCTTATAATGTTATACTTCCAACTGTAATTTTAGCTCCATATTTTAATCTATGGTACAATTTGCCCAAGTAATGACCTTTTAGAATGGAAAGTGTTGTTCTTTTATATGTGAGAGGATGAAAAGTGCTAAGTTACCTTATTCCGGGGTGCAGAGTGCAATTTCACTGTATATAATCAAGTAGAGGTGGTACCTGGAAGATGAGCCAATCTGGGTTGAGTATGGTGCCCATTACAAACCACTACGGCATCAAATACCTCCTCGGAGTCCGATTGGCCCGTCCTGAACTCAACAACCCATTCATCGTTCCTCGACCCTACCCGCTCCACCCGAACCACCTCAGTATTGAACCTTATCAGCTCAACAAGTCCGAATTCCTCAGCAAATTCGATCAGAAAATTGAGCACCTCTTCATGACCCGGAAAAGTCCTCGAATCACCATTTTTCCTACTGCCAAATGGGTAGTCCGAAAATCCCATGAGTTGCCTAGGAATGTTAGTTCGAAGTGAAGGGTACAGGCTGCCATGAACAACTTCTCTATCCGGATCGAGGCCTAATGGATCCGACTCCACCCGAGGATCGTACACCCACGTGCCACCGAGTCGGTCCGATTTCTCGTAGACGGATACTTGAAGGCCTTCCTCTTTGAGCGCCCGGGCGGCGGTTAGCCCCGCCACGCCGGCTCCGATCACCGCCACCTTTAGTGGTGGTGCCATTGATTTATGATATTTTGCTTGCAGTAGAATAGTTTAACACGATGTTGTGGGGTTAACTATTAATTGGAATGGTGTGGTGACTGATTGCTTACACATATAACCAAAAATAAAATAAAATAAAATTTGGTACCATGTGGTGGCTGCTTTAGAAAAAAATCTACTTGCTTTAAAGAAAGTCTCGTATATTAATGGATAAGTAAATTACAATGGTCTCTCCTAAAATTTGATATAATTATGAAAACTCTTTGTTATTTGAAAAGTTATGAATATTTTTGATAAAATTATGTAATCCTTGAATGGATGTATGAAATTATCAACTATGCTCTTACTGTATTTTTTTCTAAAATTAAAAATTTATAAAAAAAAATAAACGGAATAGATGATTTTTTTTAAAAAATTATCCACTTAGTTCATAAAAAAATAATTTTATCAAAAAATAAATAAAATTATAATTTTTAATCCATAAAGGCATTTTGGTCCGTTCACTATGAAAATGGATAAAAACCAAATGGATTGTACTAATTGTTAGACGACCATTAACATTAGGGGGATATTAGTAATTTTTCAAATAACGGGAGGCTATTAATAATTATGCCCTAATTTGTTTCTCTATATTTATTCTCAAAGGCTGAGATTTAGATAGAAAATTTGTGTAAAGTAAACAATTGGGTACACTATTACCCAGAACGATCCCTCGCAGCCCAGCAACCAAACCAGCAAGAATCAGACCCAAAATCAGAACATGTGATCAAATCCATATATTGCCAAAGATCACCCAATATACATACACGTACGAGTGGTGAATAGTTATGACACAAGAATCTAACTTGATTGAACCCACTCCAACCACTAGATGAAAATCTTGCAACTATACTGCCCATGGTCAAGAACCGTTCACAAATTCAACAAATATGTCTGTATAAAACCGAGTTTATAGTTCTAAAAATCTGGAATCTTTAACCAAGAAATGGCAGGTGTGTATCAAATTTCTGCTCTCATTATCCTTAACTTCATCTTCTTCACTTGTGTCTCATCCCATTATGTGCCATGCCCGCCAAAGAGCACTCCGTTGCCTCCGTCCACCACCCCGACAAAGCCTGTTAAGTGCCCCAAAGACACCCTTAAGTTCGGCGTTTGTGGCGACTGGCTTGGATTGGTCCATGAGGTTGTCGGGGTGAAGCCGAGCACCAAATGTTGTGCCCTTGTGGAGGGGCTGGCTGACCTTGAGGCTGCATTGTGCTTGTGCACCGCAATAAAGGCCAATGTTCTAGGAGTCATAAAAGTTGAAATACCAGTCGCATTAAGTTTGCTTATCAACTCATGCGGCAAGAAGGTGCCTGAAGGATTTGTTTGCTGATCATAAGGATTTGTTTCCTGCACATGTTATTTGACTGTCTTGTAATGTACTTTTGATTTTGATGCTACTTGTATTCAATAAGTTTGAATAAAGAATGGTCCAGGAAGTATGTTCAGCACATTAATTCAACGACAAGTTGGGGTTTGTGATATTTAATATAGTGTAATAAATGTACTTGAAATAATGAATCTAGTTATAACTGTAAACTGGCGGGTAAGGGTGCTGTAAGGACACTGATATGGATAAAGAAGGATGTTACCTTAGAAAGTCTATTGTAGATAGCAATTTGGAAGAAGGAAAATACAGGAGAGATCAAAAGGCAGACATATCTGAGTCATTCCATGAATGAATGTACATCACTTGCGGCAATCTAAGATGATGCTTAACATAATTGTTCTTTGGAGATGTATTCTACAGCAAGATAAGTCATAATGGCCATTTTGAGATAAATCTTTTGCTAAGGCCTCAATAGGATGATGACACGGTGATGCCCAATTCGAGTCTCACTTATCCGACCCAGATGCCGAAGGACCTGGCATGGCAAGACAACAATGTAAATTAGATCCTTCAAACCATATGCCGATGTTTAAAGGTCAAGTACCAACAGCACAAAAAGTACTGAATTGAACTTTCACTATTATCAATCCACTAAGATATACCACTCTCCAGGATGTTACCTAAAAACTAGAAAATGAGCTTGTGTTTTGAACTGGTATTTAACTTAGCAGGACAAACAAATAGCTCTTTGTATATGTAGATAGATCATGTTTGTATATGTATCTCTTTTTGTATCATAAAATCCCTCAGACTATTCCCCCAAAGAAATAAGAACTACTAACCGTTAGTAGTGCTCTTCCCGTGTTGTCGAGTTTAAGAGAAGGCCCTTTAATATCTGTTTCTAGAAAAAAGTGTTTCCCCTTCACTCCATCTGTCGTTGCAATCTCTCTTAATTCCTGCACATGTAACATGTTACTACCCTTCATACCCGAAAATGAAGCAATAACATATATTACAAGTTTAAGCAATTCCACCACAACAAAGAATTAAAAGGGTATAAGGATCTCATATAAGCAACAATGAGAAACAAAAAGTAAACCTCTGAGAGAGAATACACATACCAGAGCCTTGTCCAAGTTAGTCTCTGCCAGCTTAACCATTTGGAAAAAAATAAAGGAAGAGGAGTCAGTATAGATGGATTATTAAGTGACAGGAAAAGGGAAATAAAATCATGAGTAAAATCAACCTTTTTTCTTGGTGCTGCGATAAGCTGCGCATTTGCTTCAGCATATGCTGCCATGTCACCTATTGCAGCATTCACCTTATCCAATGTGAGTCTTTGTTTCATGTACCTACAGTTTCCTCATCTTAGACCTACTAGTTTAAAAGAACACATGCAATGTAAAAAACACTTAAGTGGATCGGCTAGACTATTGGGCACCTAAATGCAATTCACTTACGAGGGCACAGAATTCAGCTCGTCCCCAGTGACATACCACATTGGAGGAGGGGCTCGACCCTTCTTCTCCTGGAATAGAGAAGAGAAAAATCCAAACAACATAAAACTTCATTCTGTAAACATCCCATGCAAACTAACTTTTTTACTGCATCCTTACTCTAGCATTCATCTAATATATTCTATTGTAGCAAAGTACGTAGCGCTTAAGAAACTGCCAAAATCTATCCTGTATAATAACTTGAAATCGACAAACAGAGACTTATCTAAGAGACTGTAAATAGATACAGAGGGACTCTACTAATGTGATAATCTGGTAAACAATGGACAGATATCTACCAGCCATGCATGTCTTTGATGTTCTGTACGCAATTGGTTCTCAATCATCAGTGAAAGAAATTACTGCAGGGTTCACATTCATTAGAATGATCTATAAGATTGAAGCCTGATCGAGTGAGGATTCAATCCAATGGTTTCAAAATAAGCTAAAGTAAAATCTTTAGATTAATGATTTAGGTAGCATCATCCAGCTTTTGTTGTCTGCTTACGCTCTCTTCTTTCCTCGGACATGGTAAAAGACACTTGTTGGCCTCAATAACTGCTAAGCAATAAACTGCATATTTTGGGAAACTCATGAATCTCAAGCTAAAAATATTGAAACAAACCTAAGATGTTTACAGGCTAATTGAGCACATTGAAGTTGTAATCAAGAGATTATGCTAGTTCCATGGCCTGGCACAAACAAAGACGTTGAAGAAAAACCGATTTGTGTAGAACACAGACAAAAGGATGTAGTATGATGAGAGAGAGATTCCTTACTCTAGGTGCAGGGCCTGCAGGCTCCTCAGGCTTTGAAGAATCAAATCCTGGTTCTTGCTTATGCTCTTCCCTTTGCACATTGAAACTAATAGATAAAGAGAAAGATTCAGTTAACATAGATTGAACACCAAATTCGAACAAAAAAGTAGTTGAGCATCTAAATAGGCATCACCATTTGTTAGCATCCTGATTCAAATGAATAAGCCTTTCAGGTATGCACGATGGAATGCAAGCAGAAATAGTCTCCAATTTCTTTTGTTGCTGCAGTGCTGCCTCAATTAATTTCTACGATCACAATGCACAAATCAGTTACTGAATGAGTTTATTCTTCTGTACTTGTTATTGCAAGAACTTTTTACAACAGATACAAGTTTGTGCTCCAGTACATAGTATTTGCAGTAACAATCTTTTACTTAAATTATTGGCTACAGACATATTTGTAGCTTGCTTTCTATCAACTACCTAAAAAACATTATAAAACATCAGCAGAAAGTTGAGTAGTTTGTCAACTAAATGCATGTGATTCTCACATTTTAATTTGACAGTCAATCAAAGTTGTCGTCAGCAACCCTTATGGTGTCGCCTGTTTAGAAATCTCGGTAACGCAATTTCAAATGAAATTTTATGCTTATATCAAAGTTAAAAACAAAGGATCTGACCAAAAAAACTTTCACAGAATCCTTCAATATACTAACGAAAAAGAAAAAAATAAATTAAATCTGCTTATTGTCAACCATTTCACCCACATGTTCAACTTCAAATACTTCCCACAAATCCACACCTGAAATAAAAGTATCAAAAGACAAACAACGAAGAAATCATGGATAACAATGAGATTTACTTTGGCCTTAGGGATAGCTCGAGTTTCATCACGCAATCTATTCTTTATATTTTGGACCTGAAGCTCCATGCCCTTTAACGCAGCATCTATCGCCGATAAATCGCTGATGCTGCTGGCCGGATACACTGTACAATTTCAGCGAATAAAAGAAATACCTTAGAAAAAATGGATATAATTTGAATTCTAATTCTTTCCCGGGTAAGGCAATTTGAAAATTCGAACAGGAAAACTAAACAGAGAAACTATTTTTTAACTGTTGCGAGCAATGACGAGCTGCTGAAGCTCGGCAATACGAGTGTTGAATGAGGAAACCAGAGAATCAAGCGATGTTCCCGCTTCTTTCACATCCATCGCTCTCCCACACTCTCTCCCGCCTGCTCTAGGCTTGTGTGTGTGTGTGTGAGAGAGAGAGAGAGAGAGAGCGAGAGTACTGGGAGCCAGGCCGATTAAAGTGAAATCGCGTGTTGATAAGTAGCGCTTCCTAGGTCTCAAATATAGTGGCCCGGATGAGACTCGCTATTTGATGATTTTATCACTTTGATTTTCTAAGACTGATGCTGACTTTTAAAATTCACAAATAAACTTATCATTATGATTTTCCTATAAACCATACATGAATTCTTTAATTGGTTAATTTTCATTTTGTTAAGCATTTTGATATGGGGACCACAGCTAACTTCCCTAAAATTATGGGGAAAAAAACCCAACAATGACTTTAATAGTATGGGGTAATTATATCTACACTCCCTTCTAACATATATTTATGTAAATTATTTCTATCTTTAAAAATTTATATATACACCATCATAAGTCACTTATAGTTTTTAAAAAATTATACATACATCCGTCATAAATGGTAATAACATTATACAAATACCTTTATTTTTTCACTACCAGCGATGGTTTTTGTAATTACGTAAATATATGAATAATTTATATAAATAGATCATAAGTCAAGAAATTTAACTATAATTGTCCCTAATATAAATGATCTTGGACCCACGTGTTCTATGTCTGGATCATTTGATCTAAACCAACCCAATAGAACCTGTTGATGTATGTAATCTCCATAATTGTCTAACTAAAATTGAATTGATGAGTTCACTTGAAATTGTACAACTCAATTTATTTATAAATATACGTCCTTTAGATCTTAGGTACACCTTTTGCTATCTCTAGTATCCTATCCAACTTCTCATTTTGATTTTTTTGTTCATTTATGTATCGAAAAATTATAACAAGAAGCCTTATGATGTTGTTATGGTCGAGTTTGTAGTTGTGGAGTACTTGAAAGACCTAGACATAAACCCCAACTTAAAAAGCTTATTATACTTGCTCTAAATTTTGATTTTCCATCAATTTCTATAGATAAAGAATTTTAATGCAAAGAGGTGGAATTAACTCATTTCGATGTATCAATTCAGTCAATATATCAATATTACCAATAAAGATAAACAATTATTATAATAAGTCACATGAAGTGAAACAAACACTCATATAAAGTGAGACAATATTTGGTAGAATACGAATTCATAACCTTAATTTTATTCACGAGACCTTAACCTAATTAACCATTAAACTAAATCATCATCAATATAAAGTGCAAATTCATTTTTCTTTTTCTTGTGTGTGTGTGGGTGTGTGATGTGATGATAAAAAATTGTTTGACAAAGAGAAGGATTGTTGAACAATTGGTGATACACCACTAGAATTCTTATATTACTGAATAACCTAAGTTTTGGGATCTGAGAAGAGGAGGATTTGATCTCATTATTTTACATTAAAAGGGGTGCATGCGTTTAATTAATAGTATTTTACCAACAGTGGAAGCAGCATTGGATTGCTTCATCTTGTGTCTTGTTTTGTTTGATTTGAGATTGATATATATCGTTAATTACAAGGCCAGCAATATCGTATCCGACATATTATTACTTTAATTTGTTTTGGCAATAAAAGTAACTATATATATGAGATTAATATAGGATCTGTCTTTTTCATTTTATTTTGACACAAGTAAGGAATATAGTGTACGTTCCATCGTTTCTTAGTAGTTCATATTTAATTGATTATTTTGAGTGTGTGTGTCATA
Source organism: Sesamum indicum (assembly GCF_000512975.1). Taxonomy (NCBI): domain Eukaryota; kingdom Viridiplantae; phylum Streptophyta; class Magnoliopsida; order Lamiales; family Pedaliaceae; genus Sesamum; species Sesamum indicum. The sequence continues at coordinate 16,839,960 of NC_026145.1, read as the reverse complement.
TATGAGCTAAGTCACATAAAACGAGAACAAGCGTTGATGCAAGAATAAGAGTGGAAACAAAGCGTGAGAGTCTAACGTTTGAGATTATAGAAATTTAAAGCTTATTTTTTTAAAAAAATAACTATTATATATACAATGTTTATGTTTATATATATATATATTATGTCAAATTATATTTTGATATTAATTTAATTAACAATTTAAAGTTCGAACAACAATTATTTATGTATTCTCCTTCACATAAATTATGACGTAACGATTAAATAGGATGATTTATTATACGAGCTTTCAAAAATATTTAAATTGGACTATAGGAAGTTAAAAAGAATACAACAATCGGATCTAACTATAAAAAAACACATTCATACTTGTCAAATTGATTTGCCAACTTACAACATACGATTTTGGGGAAGTAGTATTTTTATTCTATAATTTAGGGTTTTTATACTTTGGTCTTAGTGGTTATGGGATTTTCACTTTTCACTTGATTCCTTAATTTTAAAAAAATAACACTTTTGGTCCCTTAATTTAGTTGCTCAGTCTGAAGTAGCTTTTTGCATAAAATATCTAAGGGAAATATGCCATTGAACCGAAAATGCTATTTTTTTTTAATGTTGTGGGATTAAAAATTATAATTTCATTTGGTTTAAGTATGATAAGAAACAAAAAACTTGGCCTTAAACTATAAAATAAAAGATCAAAGAGTAGTATGGACGCGGTGGACGACAAAAGAAATAAATGCGGGCAACAGAAACTACCAAACACCATGTGGTACGTAGTACCCATTTCCAAACCTTAATAACTGCCATCAACTGAAAAGCAAGAATCCGCACAGACATTCCAATTCTTATTTATGAGGAACCATCTCATTAAACATATTATCGATCATTCGTTAGATACTTGTTTTTTTGTTGGTACAAATTAAGCTGTTCAAAGATTCATGATCCTGTGGTGCCCGATGAGTAATTTAGCAAGAACAATGTATGTTCTGATCAAAACCTTAAATAAAACAAAAAGAGTAGTTTCAGATGGAAAAATTGTCTATGTACACATATAGCAGAAAAATCACATATGATAGATGATAATAACGTCTATGAATAACGCATGTTTGACTTTAATTTTCTTACATGTACGAGCTCAACATTGTAGAATGACTGATCATATGTGTCCAGGAAGAGGGAGAGAAATTAATTGGAATGAAACATAAGCTGCAAAAATGCTTGTGATCATGTCTTCAAAAAGACATCCTAAAATATACATTAACAGGCATGATAAGGGATTCATGTTTACTTCTAGTATTGTTTTACTATATATTATATATTTGTGAAAATTGTCTTAGAGAGACATCTTACATTTTAACTCAGCGCCATTCCATGTAACTGATCAAGATCATAAGCATGCTCTTGAGTTGATCATTCTACCTAGGATAGGGCATCTCCAACTTCTTGATCGATCATCGATCATCTCTGTCAATACATAAAAGTACTGGCCCTTTCTAAATTTTAAACAGTGTCGTGGAAAACTAACACATAAAATTAGTTACCCTGATCAGATGCAGAAACTAAGGACCATATGATGATGATCAAGGAATCGATGAAGAATGTCAGCAGGATCGATCAGTTGTGGACGGGAGGATGCGTTTTTGGCGGCAAATAGTCCAAGTTAAACCCTGGTTCTTGCTCTCCTCTCTTCTTGTGAGGCACCCTCCAAGAAACATGATCAGTAGCTAGAGAAGAATCATTCTGTGTGGTACCTTCGCCTTTTGCCTGAATCCGCTTTCCGGGCTCATTTGATTCACTGGTGGTCTTAATTTCCTCAAATCTCATTGCATTCTTGGATGCATCTGGTAATGAAGATTTCACCTCACCAGGCTGTATGGAAACCCTAGCTGATTCCACCTTATCGTTTTTCTGCATACAGTAAGCCCACATTAATGGTCAACGATATATATGTACATTAGAGCTTATTAATTTAAACAAGTACATATATATGTTCCATTTACTAACCTTGGTAACTGAGAGCTGAAATTCTTTTGCTGCAGTTGCCTTCTCATCCTTAACCACTCCAAGGCTCCGACCATTACATGCAGTCAATGAAAAACATAGAAGCACCAGAACCAGACACGATACGACGATCGACATTTGCATCAGTTATTGTTGAACCAATGCGATCCAGCGCAACAAAACTCGATAAATGTTCTACTCAAGATTGATTTCGGGATGTCGATGGATATAGTTAATAACAATAATGGTGGTAGTAGCTAGTATTTGTACCAAATGGAAGAAAGGGAGCATTTAATGTAGATTTTCGGACAGAACATGCAAATGTATGGGTTGAGAGAGGAACAATATGGGAAATGTAGATATGGGTGGCCTTCTATATGTCCCCTTCATATCTCCATCAATTGTCACCCAAAAATAAAAACCCTTTTGCTGATGAAGTGAAGTAGAGAAGAGTTTTTCCCCTTTAATTTGATCCTCAGCTATAGTATGTCAATATTGCTAGTATGGAAGAAGGAAGGTAATAATTAAGATTAAAGAAGAAGAGAAGGTGCAAGAAAGGAAGAGCCATTGTCCGATTTTGTTTCCACCGAGGAACCCTTATTTCCTTGTCTTCGTGTGTGGAATGAATTTCTATGTTGTAGCTTTTCCCACACCATGTGCGGTTGAAAATCTAGATTTAGTGCTATTTTTAATGTGGGAAAAAGGCAAAAAGTGAGAAACCTTTTTAAGATTATCAAACAGCTAGCTAGCTGTGTTGGTAACTATGTGTAATTCCCAATTAGTTGCCTTACTTGTATGGATGACAGATGGGAAAATGCATGATCCTAATTAATTAATCAAATTAGCAAGTCAATGTTCTTGTGCTTTTCTCGTACATACTCCAGAAATCAGGAAGTTTATGTCAATTTTACTTGGGAACATTTTCAAATAACATTTAACTTCTTCCAAATAAAAGTTTGTCCAAGATTACTATTAATTTAATCTTATTATTATGGTTGAAATAGTATTTTTTTTTTTTTTCTGAAGTACGTACACACTCATATTCGAACATGACAAGACCTCTCAATCTTAATACATTTGACATCACGATGAACTCAATATTTGGTTATATTTGACCTTTTTCCAGAAAACTAATTCGCTATATGTATACATATGCAATTTATAGCTAGTTTAAAATGTACTTGTACAGTACTGAATTTAAATAAGAGATTTTTTCAACATAAGGTTGAATTTGTGCTCAAACACATGGGGTTAATTAGAAAGAAATGATCCGACAGGAAATTACGTGGGGGTTTTAAAATGCGTAAAGAGAAGAGGGTTTCGGAAAGGGAAGGGGAGACAGTAGACAGGGTCCGCGTGGTTTAACCTTTCTTGTAGGTCTTGCAGGGGACATAGGTGAGTGCCCTAAACCACCAATAACGGTCTCACATGCCACGTGGCACCAGCCCATGTGACTCAACTTGCCACGTAATTGTAGCCCCGCTTGTCCTCCTGCCAAATAAGGTCCAACCCTCTTCACCCGTCGTCTATGACTATGGATAGATTATAGATAGATCGAAACAGTGGAAGGAGTGAGTATACGTACATATATATACATGTTTATATATTATATAGTTACAAAGAAAGATAGTTAATAATCATTGCAATCAAATTCAAATTTCATGTGCTGATCATGCATACGACAAAGTAATTGAAAATACTACAATGTTATCAATGTGATGTACATGCAAGTGATCAAATTTAATTACGCTCTTGCATACAACAATCAATATTTAATTAATAGTAACTCGTTTACAAATTATATCGTCGTTCTTTTAATTTAATTAGACCTTTATCACAAACAAAAATGATATACATACCCAAATTCATATGTATCTGTCAAATAACTCGAGACATCATAAAAATATTAAAAAAAAATTAATTAATATATTTTGTTGTCATAAATTAAAGAAGCTGCATGTATAAATATATATATATATAGCTAATTTGTTGAAGCTGATGATATTAATTATAAAGGGTTGGGATGGTGGATTTGAGCGTCGACGGCGTGACAGTATAAATGGGTATAGAGTATCGAGGCGGGTGGGGTGGGACTCAAACTCCAACTCCAACTCCAACTCCAACTCCTAATTTTGCATGCCTTGTTAAAGTCCAGCATTCTTGGAACCCACATCTACCCTTGTCCCCGCCCCACTTTAGAGATGTTCATTTATTTACCTTCTTCACCATTCACCATCAATCAACTCAAGAATTAGGAATTGCTACTCAAAGTCCACGCCCCTATTCTATTCCAATCTGGGCGTTGGGCCATGTGGGTTCCACTTAAGTGGACCGCCCAACCAATACCACCAAGCTTGTGCAGCCCATATGACTGTATATGTGCACTGAGCCCGTTCTTTCTACAGAAAAAGTGTGGTCATCAGTTGTCGAATTTTCTACCAATTTGGGCCTTAACAATTTTATCTTTGAATCATCAAAAAAATGGGCCAGACCAGATGGGTTAACACATTTCAGAATAAACTAAATATATCACAATTCTTTATCCATCATTTAATTCATCGAAATAAATACTTCCTAAATTCTATTAAATTTATTCTATTTCATAAATAATTTAGTTGGACCGTTCATCCATTCATCCCATACAAAAACGCAAATGGCCACAACCAATGATAAATGGAAATTATAGAATAACCTGTCGGGAGTATATATTCTTTTTTCAAAAAATAAAATTTATTGACGAATGCGATGTTTTGTAAAGCAATTACAATTAAATCATAAATTTCAATCATCAATAATCAATATACGCTAATTATAAATATATTAATATGTATAGTTAACCAACAGGTACTACTCAGTAAACTATAAAAATTATTTAAAAAATAGATTAATACCCACATATTGGTGGGACATCAATTTCGTCAACTAAACTAGACATTATTCACGCTATTCGCTTTTTTTAAATTTTGTTTTTAAATTATTACAATTAATTCAGTTAGCTGGATTTTATATGTGAACACATTTTAATTCAAGGAGAGATTGAAAATGCATATGGTAATTAAGAGCCATGGCATGATTTGATCAATCAAGATTGAGATTTAATTAAAAAAAAGAAAATGGAAACCAAACCGCCCTTAGATTCCAAATCAAATACATTGCATGAAAAATGTCAAACCCTATACGTACAATAATTGTATTGAAAAATGTAGGTGAATTTGTAGCATGATCGTAAGACACATTTCATTTCTTTAACATTGTTATCATATTTCCTCCTAGTTACTTTGATTGAATTTAATTGATCCCGTGATCTTTGATGGATATCCTTATCATCATCATCATCATGCGGCGGCCACCCAGTTTGCAAGATTTCTTCTCTCTTTCTCTTGTCTTTTTACTCATCCACTTGCCTAATTCCTGAATTTTAATTCAACCTCTAACATATATATAAAATTTAATTTGTTTTTGCTAACATTCATGAACATTATGTATGTTATCATATACATGTGCGTTAAGAGTAGCTTAGGGCGAAGTGGTGGTGGGGCTGTAGGAACGCACTCGATATTTTAGTGTCCCCTAATCATGGGTGCCGGTAAGAAAAACAACACCAATTGTTCCGAAATTATTGTGTTATAAATTAAGATGATCTTGGGACCAACTAAGGCCGGGGTATTGTCTGCATGTTCAGAGAGACCTCTTTCTTGGATTCATTAACATGTGCACAAAATCTTTGTTTAAATTAAAATTCATGATGTTCAATTAACCATGCAACAAGCATATATATATATATATATATATATTACTGTTCTTGTAAAATATTTGATCATTTTTCTTGAATTGTATATTAATTTTATATCAAGTGTAATGCACTTTTCATATAAGAACTCATGTATTTGCTTGAAAAGTGGGGTTTTCTTGAGAACAGAGTAAAGAACATGCAATCATCCTTCTTTAGCCATTAGATCATAAAAGGAATTAATAGCTAGTGTGTGTGTGTGTGTGTGTGTGTGTGTGTGTGACACAAGAGAGAGAGAGAGGTGATTATATATATATATTATAATGTATGTATAGAAAAGAAAGACAAGGGTTTGTGAGTATAGGGGGCAAGTAAAGAGGAGTTGAGTTGGAAAGAGTTTTCCACTTCACCCAAGGAAGAAGGTAATCACATGGAGGAAGCAAATAAATTAAGAAAAGGGTTTAGGTGTTGGGGCGGGGAGCAAAGGGCAAAGGGCAAAGGGCAATGCCAAATCAAATTAAATCATACATTGTCCTAAATTAATGTTGTGAAACCTAAGCATGTCCTCTCTTCTTTCACACAAACACACCCACAATTTTCAACCTTGTCTCGACAATACAACAATACCAGACCCCATCCTCATTTTTTTATTTTTACATCCTCATAAATATTTCAATTTTCTAATCTGTCTACGTTTTTTTAATACGCAAGTGTCATTAATTGATAACTACTACTGATTAATTCTGTACTATGATTATTAATCATCTTTTATATTATATATATATATACATATAGCTACATGCAGTGTAATTAATTAGAATGTTTTGAGTCTTTTCTTGCTAAGCAATAATTGGTTTTAGAGCTTATATTATATATTACAGAAAAACGTTAATTATGATTAAGGCAAAACATGAATAATGCCATTTTCAATAAATTCTCTCATTGTGTCCATTCATGTTCACAAATTAATATTTATTAGATCTGTCCCTTAATTACGCTGTGTTTGAATCTTGATATAGAAAATAAAAGAGAAAAAGAAAAGGATCAGACAATAAAGTATAAAGTAATGTCATCTCAAGTGAAGAAAAAATATTTCCTAAATATTTATTTCTCTTAAGTTCCGTTTGAACCGAAAAATTTGAATTTGAAAGAAAAAAAAATTAAATGATTTCGGTGTTACATCAATGTAAAATTCATCATAAAATTAACGCAAACAATTAGTTTTACGAGTATAGTTAAAATATTTTTCATGACAAAAAAATATAGTTCATGGTCGATTAATTAAATTTTTGTATTGATTTTATATAATCATAATTAATTATAGTTATTTATTATGGCTTTTAATGGATAGCCATTACAAGTGTAGATAATAGTAATTTTTTTAATAGTGCTTCCAAACCAAGCAATTCAAAAATTAAATATAACACAATATATAGTTTTTGAAATACTTGCATACTTAATTTATTTCAAAACATATTTATTATTATTTAAAAAAAAAAGAAACAAATTTGGGAAGGGGCAAGACGGTACGTACTATATAGTATATGGCAATGAGGGGAACAGCTTTTGTATGAAGATCCAGACAACCTCAAAATTTGAAGTTTTTTGGCTTTTCAAGACTCTTTACCATTCTTTTGGTCGATACTTTCTCACTTTTCACACCCTCTGCACTACTTCATCGGGCCTTTCAATTTTCTGCTTAATCCTTACATTCAAACCCATGCATTCCAACAATCGTGTTTACTTAATTAAATCATTAATTAGCTAACCCTAATATTGGAAATTAGCTGATCCATCCTGATTAAGAACCATAATTGCCAACATTAATTCTCTCAGGGACCAATTTTCCAAAGTGCTTGTTTTGTGTTTTTTCTTAATATAATTCAATTAATTACTACATCATTCGTTACGTTTAAATCAAAATATTAATTCAATACATCGTTCTTTTAAATCAATAAATATATTAAAAATAAATAAATTATTTCTTGATTAGCTTGTTTCCCTAATTTTTATTTTTTTCTTATTCGTGTTTTAAAAAAGAACATTGTAATATATGTTTAATTGGGGTCTGTTTTTTTCTTTTTTTTTGGATAAATATTGTACATTATATCATTTACTACTGCAAATCAAAATACTTTCAAATAAAACATTAAAAAGAAGATATTATTATTAAAAAACATACGGATCTAATTTCGATTAAATCTCCTTTGATGAATATATAAAATTGGATTCAAATCCAGCGCTGCAAAAGAATCATAGCCGGAATTTAGCTTTTTGTCTTCTGTTTTATTTACTACAACATATATTAATATGAAATTGTGAAATTGAGGAACAATATCATGGCATGATCGACGGAAAATGCACTGAACTTGGCAGCTTTTCCTTTCTTTTTTGAAGAAAACAATCAGGCACTTGGCAGCATACCAATCACACGAAAATTGAACAAAAATCATGAATCCATGTAATTACAATGAAACTATGATATGAGGGCAGAACAGTCAATGCGCTTATACATGCACAATTTCAATATATTTATATATATATATAATAATTACTTCTACACCTCCTTCTCTCTTATCAGTTTATACAAATTATTCTTATTTTTTTAATAATATTACAAAAATTATTTTTATTTTTTTATTATCAGGAATAATTTATATAATTATATAAAATAAACAACGATAATTTTTATAAATAAATTAAAAATCATGAAGTGTAAATATAATTATCTCTTAAAAAAATAGTGGAGGGGGGGTTGTTAAAGGGTAAAAGGTAAAAGGAGATTTGGAGGTTGAAAAAGCTTTAATCTTTTTAACTTTTTTCTTTTCTTACAAGACATTATCTTCTTTGGGAAAGACATTATGTATGTATGTGTGTGTCTGTGTAAGTTCAAACGAGATAACCCCAAAAACAAATCCATTTTTTTTATTTGAAAAATCATATAATTGCTCACTAATTAATTTCTCAACGTAATTACTTTGGAGAAAGAATATATGTAATTAATGTACGATATATTTCCAAATTAAGTACCAAATGTGTAGTATGTAATATCTTACTAAAATTAGTAAAAAGTGTGTCGTGCCCAATTTCTCTCATGTGAATAATCATAACAAAGACAACTTTAATATCCCCAACATACCATAATAATACACATACCATATACTTAGTATTCCAAGTTGTAGTCATTAGACATAAGTGTTTAAACGCCTCGTACAATGAGTAAAGTTTCATTCACAGCATTTTTCTGCCAAAATAAACCAATTAACTACTTTTTAAGAAAAAATAGTACTAAAAAATCATTTGAAAAGATTTATATTCGATCAACTAATAAAAATATTCTTTAAATTAAAACACTCTCTCCATCGACTTTTCATTTCGAAAAATCCTTATAGTATTTTTGTAATGGAAATGCTTTCAGTAGGTTATTCAAGTAATTTATATGAACGAATTAAAAATAAAAATATATTGAAAGAGATAATTTTACTTTATAAAATTGGTTGAATTAAACAAAAAAGATTTTTTTTTTGAATTAATTGACTACGTCAATAATTTTAAATTAAAACATATATTTAGTAAAAATAAAAAAGATAAAGCAATGAATCTCAATGTTTGTTGGATCAAGCAGCAAGGACAAGTCAATTCAATCAGAGAATTATGAGTTTGACTTTTTTTTTTTTTTTCTGTCAACTAATAAGAATTGCATTGATGAATAATTTATAAGTATTTCATAAATGACCTACATGTCCTAGTCGTGATATATGGTCTTGAGGCGTATGTCTTGGTCCATTGTGGTAATAAGATTGGATATTATTGGAATGTTTATTTTAACAAAAACAATCACATAAAAAATCATTAAAAATAAATAAAATATGTAATAACAATTATGGGGTTGAGAAAGTACAAAAATGCCATTAAAGCAGAGGCAACAAACCCAAGTGAATTGACCAAAGAGTCCTCAAACACCACACGCCAGTAGTAGTAGTACCTTTTACTACTTTATATTTGTTGTCAATCTCTCGTGCTTTTTAACTTTTCTTTTTTAACCTCTGCCAACAGAAAGGGACAGTCAATCAATAAGAACCCATTGGTTCATAAGCTCCCCCCACACCCCCAAACACTCATTTAACCGTTATTTAATAACCACATCCAAACAAACCCCAAGCCAAGGCCCTCATCTTCGCCGTCCATTCTCCTTCCCCGTGAGCGATCCACCCCGTCCATTCCATCTCGATATTTTAAAAAACAAAAACAAAACCCTTTTCTCATTATCTCGTGTCGTCAGATTCAGTTTCGAAAACCAGGACAACAGAAGCTGCTGGCGTTAAGTTCCTAATTCACCCCGACACTGCGTTGTTTCTGGTGAGGGGTGGGAGGGGTAATTTCGGGACACAAAGGACGCCATTTCTGCCAGTTCATCCCTCCACTGTATCCTTGGTCCCTGTAGAAAACTACAGAAGGAAAG